>NC_092240.1:47950058-48017790 GCF_036320965.1 Panulirus ornatus | reverse complement strand
GAGCAAAGTGTCATAGTAGTCTTGTGTGTCCAGGTATTCCTCAGTCACCAGCACTGCTCTTCCCCAATCTGATGCTCTGTACATGCCTTCACCCTCTCAATCGATACCCTCCCATATAATCTACCAGGAATACTCAACAAACTTATACCTCTGTAATTTGAACACTCACTCTTATCCCCTTTGCCTTTGTACAATGGCACTATGCAAGCATTCCGCCAATCCTCAGGCACCTCACCATGAATCATACATACATTGAATAACCTTACCAACCAGTCAACAATACAGTCACCGCCTTTTTTAATAAATTCCACTGTAATACCATCCAAACCTGCTGCCTTGCCGGCTTTCATCTTCCGCAAAGCCTTTACTACCTCTTCTCTGTTTACCAAATCATTTTCCCTAACCCTCTCACCTTGCACACCACCTCGACCAAAACACCCTATATCTGCCACTGTATTGCCACTCTATCATCAAACACATTCAACAAACCTTCAAAATACTTACTCCATCTCTTTCTCACATCACCACTACTTGTTATCACCTCCCCATTAGCCCCCTTCACTGAAGTTCCCATTTGTTCCCTTGTCTTACACACTTTATTTACCTCCTTCCAGAACATCTTTTTATTCTCCCTAAAAGTTAATGATATTCTCTCACCCCAACTCTCATTTGCCCTCTTTTTCACCTTTTGCACCTTTCTCTTGACCTCCTGCCTCTTTCTTTTATACATCTCACACTCATTTGCATTTTTTCCTGCAAAAATCATCCAAATGCCTCTCTCTTCTCTTTCACTAATAATCTTACTTCTTCATCCCACCACTCACTACCCTTTCTAATCAACCCACCTCCCACGCTTCTCATGCCACAAGCATCTTTTACGCAAGCCATCACTGCTTCCCTAAATACATCCCATTCCTCCCCCACTCCCCTTACCTCCTTTGTTCTCACCTTTTTCCATGCGCTACCTCGCTGACATGGGAGTTGGCGACAAAGGAAAAAAATGAGAGGGGAGGATTTCCAGCCCTGCGTTCCCTTCCCTTTTAGTCGCCTTCTACGACACGCAGGGAATACGTGGGAAGTATTCTTTCTCCCCTATCCCCAGGGAATCCCTATCCCTAGGGAATATATATATATATATATATATATATATATATATATATATATATATATATATATATATATATATATATATATATATATATATATATATATATATATATATATATATATATATATATATATATATATATATATATATAATGTGAGTCGATATATGTATATATATATATATATATATATATATATATATATATATATATATATATATATATATATATATATATATATATATATATGAAATTGAGTGGGAGATGTATAAAAGAAAGAGACAGGAGGTCAAGAGAAAGGTGCAAGAGGTGAAAAAAAGGGCAAATGAGAGTTGGGGTGAGAGAGTATCATTAAATTTTAGGGAGAATAAAAAGATGTTCTGGAAGGAGGTAAATAAAGTGCGTAAGACAAGGGAGCAAATGGGAACTTCAGTGAAGGGCGCAAATGGGGAGGTGATAACAAGTAGTGGTGATGTGAGAAGGAGATGGAGTGAGTATTTTGAAGGTTTGTTGAATGTGTTTGATGATAGAGTGGCAGATATAGGGTGTTTTGGTCGAGGTGGTGTGCAAAGTGAGAGGGTTAGGGAAGATGATTTGGTAAACAGAGAAGAGGTAGTAAAAGCTTTGCGGAAGATGAAAGCCGGCAAGGCAGCAGGTTTGGATGGTATTGCAGTGGAATTTATTAAAAAAGGGGGTGACTGTATTGTTGACTGGTTGGTAAGGTTATTTAATGTATGTATGACTCATGGTGAGGTGCCTGAGGATTGGCGGAATGCTTGCATAGTGCCATTGTACAAAGGCAAAGGGGATAAGAGTGAGTGCTCAAATTACAGAGGTATAAGTTTGTTGAGTATTCCTGGTAAATTATTTGGGAGGGTATTGATTGAGAGGGTGAAGGCATGTACAGAGCATCAGATTGGGGAAGAGCAGTGTGGTTTCAGAAGTGGTAGAGGATGTGTGGATCAGGTGTTTGCTTTGAAGAATGTATGTGAGAAATACTTAGAAAAGTAAATGGATTTGTATGTAGCATTTATGGATCTGGAGAAGGCATATGATAGAGTTGATAGAGATGCTCTGTGGAAGGTATTAAGAATATATGGTGTGGGAGGAAAGTTGTTAGAAGCAGTGAAAAGTTTTTATCGAGGATGTAAGGCATGTGTACGTGTAGGAAGAGAGGAAAGTGATTGGTTCTCAGTGAATGTAGGTTTGCGGCAGGGGTGTGTGATGTCTCCATGGTTGTTTAATTTGTTTATGGATGGGGTTGTTAGGGAGGTGAATGCAAGAGTTTTGGAAAGAGGGGCAAGTATGAAGTCTGTTGGGATGAGAGAGCTTGGGAAGTGAGTCAGTTGTTGTTCGATGATGATACAGCGCTGGTGGCTGATTCATGTGAGAAACTGCAGAAGCTGGTGACTGAGTTTGGTAAAGTGTGTGGAAGAAGAAAGTTAAGAGTAAATGTGAATAAGAGCAAGGTTATTAGGTACAGTAGGGTTGAGGGTCAAGTCAATTGGGAGGTGAGTTTGAATGGAGAAAAACTGGAGGAAGTGAAGTGTTTTAGATATCTGGGAGTGGATCTGGCAGCGGATGGAACCATGGAAGCGGAAGTGGATCATAGGGTGGGGGAGGGAGCGAAAATTCTGGGGGCCTTGAAGAATGTGTGGAAGTCGAGAACATTATCTCGGAAAGCAAAAATGGGTATGTTTGAAGGAATAGTGGTTCCAACAATGTTGTATGGTTGCGAGGCGTGGGCTATGGATAGAGTTGTGCGCAGGAGGATTGATGTGCTGGAAATGAGATGTTTGAGGACAATGTGTGGTGTGAGGTGGTTTGATCGAGTGAGTAACGTAAGGGTAAGAGAGATGTGTTGAAATAAAAAGAGCGTGGTTGAGAGAGCAGAAGAGGGTGTTTTGAAGTGGTTTGGGCACATGGAGAGGATGAGTGAGGAAAGATTGACCAAGAGGATATATGTGTCGGAGGTGGAGGGAGCAAGGAGAAGAGGGAGACCAAATTGGAGGTGGAAAGATGGAGTGAAAAAGATTTTGTGTGATCGGGGCCTGAACATGCAGGAGGGTGAAAGGAGGGCAAGGAATAGAGTGAATTGGAGCAATGTGGTATACCGGGGTTGACGTGCTGTCAGTGGATTGAATCAAGGCATGTGAAGCATCTGGGGTAAACCATGGAAAGCTGTGTAGGTATGTATATTTGCGTGTGTGGACGTATGTATATACATGTGTATGGGGGGGGTTGGGCCATTTCTTTCGTCTGTTTCCTTGCGCTACCTCGCAAACGCGGGAGACAGCAACAAAGTATTAGAAAAAAAAAAAAAATATATATATATATGTATATGTATATATATATATATATATATATATATATGTATATATATATATATATATATATATATATATATATGTATATATATATATATATATATATATATATATATATATATATATATATATATATATATATATATATATATATAAAGGCAGCAAGTATGAATTATGTTCATGTGTATATATGCATATGTCTGTGTCTGTATATATATGTATACGTTGAAATGTATAGGTATGTATATGTACGTGTGTGGACGTGTATGTATATACATGTGTTTGTTGGTGGGTTAGGCCATTCTTTCGTCTGTTTCCTTGCTCTACCTCGCTAACACGGGAGACAGCGACAAAGTATAATAAATATAAAATAAATATATATATATATATATATATATATATATATATATATATATATATATATATATATATATATATATATTCATATATATGTAGTGATGGGTGATTTGAATGCAAAGGTGAGTAATGTGGCAGTTGAGGGAATAATTGGTATACATGGAGTGTTTAGTGTTGCAAATGGAAATGGTGAAGAGCTTGTAGATTTATGTGCTGAAAAAGGACTGGTGATTGGGAATACCTGGTTTAAAAAGTGAGATATACATATGTAAGTAGGAGAGATGGCCAGAGAGCATTATTGGATTACGTGTTAATTGATAGAAGCACGAAAGAGAGACTTTTGGACGTTAATGTGCGAAGAGGTGCAACTGGAGGGATGTCTGATCATTATCTTGTGGAAGCAAAGGTGAAGATTTGTAGGGGTTGTCAGAAAAGAAGAGAAAATGTTGGGGTGAAGAGAGTGGTGAGAGTAAGTGAGCTTGGGAAGGAGACTTGTGTGAGGAAGTACCAGGAGAGACTGAGTACAGAATGGAAAAAGGTGAGACCAAAGGAGGTAAGGGGAGTGGGGGAGGAATGGGATGTATTTAGGGAAGCAGTTATGGCTTGCGCAAAAGATGCTTGTGACATGAGAAGTGTGGGAGGTGGGTTGATTAGAAAAGTTAGTGAGTGGTGGAATGAAGAAGTAAGATTATTAGTGAAAGAGAAGAGAGAGGCATTTGAACGATTTTTGCAGGGAAAAAATGCAAATGAGTGGGAGAGGTATAAAAGAAAGAGGCAGGAGGTCAAGAGAAAGGTGCAAGAGGTGAAAAAGAGGGCAAATGAGAGTTGGGGTGAGAGAGTATCATTAAATTTCAGGGCGAATAAAACGATGTTTTGGAAGGAGGTAAATAAAGTGCTTAAGACAAGGGAGCAAATGGGAACTTCACTGAAGGGGGCTAATGGGGAGGTGATAACAAGTAGTGGTGATGTGAGGAGATGGAGTGAGTATTTTGAAGGTTTGTTGAATGTGTTTGATGATAGAGTGGCAGATGTGGGATGTCTTGGTCGAGGTGGTGTGCAAAGTGAGAGGGTTAGGGAAAATGATTTGGTAAATAGAGAAGAGGTAGTAAAAGCTTTACGGAAGATGAAAGCCGGCAAAGCAGTACGTTTGGATGGCATTGCAGTGGAATTTATTAAAAAAGGGGGTGACTGTATTGTTGACTGGTTGGTAAGGTTATTTAATGTATGTATGACTCATGGTAAGGTGCCTGAGGATCGGCGGAATGCTTGCATAGTGCCATTGTACAAAGGCAAAGGGGATAAGAGTGAGTGCTCAAATTACAGAGGTATAAGTTTGTTGAGTATTCCTGGTAAATTATATGGGAGGGTATTGATTGAGAGGGTGAAGGCATGTACAGAGCATCAGATTGGGGAAGAGCAGTGTGGTTTCAGAAGTGGTAGAGGATGTGTGGATCAGGTGTTTGCTTTGAAGAATGTATGCGAGAAATACTTAGAAAAACAAATGGATTTGTATGTAGCATTTATGGATCTGGAGAAGGCATATGATAGAGTTGATAGGGATGCTCTATGGAAGGTATTAAGAATATATGGTGTGGGAGGCAAGTTGTTAGAAGCAGTGAAAAGTTTTTATCGAGGATGTAAGGCATGTGTACGTGTAGGAAGAGAGGAAAGTGATTGGTTCTCAGTGAATGTAGGTTTGCGACTGGGGTGTGTGATGTCTCCATGGTTGTTTAATTTGTTTATGGATGGGGTTGTTAGGGAGGTGAATGCAAGAGTTTTGGAAAGAGGGGCAAGTATGCAGTCTGTTGTGGATGAGAGAGCTTGGGAAGTGAGTCAGGTGTTGTTCGCTGATGATACAGCGCTGGTGCTGGTTCATGTAAGAAACTGCATAAGCTGGTGACTGAGTTTGGTAAAGTGTGTGAAAGAAGAAAGTTAAGAGTAAATGTGAATAAGAGTAAGGTTATTAGGTACAGTAGGGTTGAGGGTCAAGTCAATTGGGAGGTAAGTTTGAATGGAGAAAAGCTAGAGGAAGTGAAGTGTTTTAGATATCTGGGAGTGGATCTGGCAGCGGATGGAACCATGGAAGCGGAAGTGAATCATAGGGTGGGGGAGGGGGCGAAAATTATGGGAGCCTTGAAGAATGTTTTGAAGTCGAGAACATTATCTCGGAAAGCAAAAATGGGTATGTTTGAAGGAATAGTGGTTCCAACAATGTTGTATGGTTGCGAGGCGTGGGCTATGGATAGAGTTGTGCGCAGGAGGGTGGATGTGCTGGAAATGAGATGTTTGAGGACAATATGTGGTGTGAGGTGGTTTGATCGAGTAAGTAATGTAAGGGTGAGAGAGATGTGTGGAAATAAAAAGAGTGTGGTTGAGAGAGCAGAAGAGGGTGTTTTGAAATGGTTTGGTCACAAGGAGAGAATGAGTGAGGAAAGATTGACCAAGAGGTTGTATGTGTCAGAGGTGGAGGGAACGAGGAGAAGTGGGAGACCAAATTGGAGGTGGAAAGATGGAGTGAAAAAGATTTTGAGTGATCGCAGCCTGAACATGCAGGAGGGTGAAAGGCGTGCAAGGAATAGAGTGAATTGGAACGATGTGGTATACCGGGGTCAACATGCTGTCAATGGATTGAACCAGGGCATGTGAAGCGTCTGAGGTAAACCATGCAAAGTGTGTGGGGCCTGGATGTGGAAAGGGAACTGTGGTTTCGGTGCATTATTACATGACAGCTAAAGACTTAGTGTGAACGAATGGGGCCTTTGGTGTCTTTTCCTAGCGCTACCTTGCACACATGAGGGGGGAGGGGGTTGTTATTCCATGTGTGGCGAGGTGGGGATGGGAACAAATAAAGGCAGACAGTATGAATTATGTACATGTGTATATATGTATATGTCTGTGTGTGTATATATATGTGTACGTTGAGATGTATAGGTATGTATATTGTGTGTGTGTGGACATGTATGTATATACATGTGTATGTGGGCGGGTTGGGCCATTCTTTCGTCTGTTTCCTTGCGCTTCCTCGCTAATGCGGGAGACAGCGACAAAGCAAAATAATAAAAAAAAATGTATATATATATTGGAAAGGATCACAATTTTGCGCGTGATCAAGATATTCCTATGAGTCCACAGGGAAAATGAAACACGAAAAGTTCCCAAGTGCACTTGCGTGTAATAATCACATCATCAGGGGAGACACAGAGAGGAATATAACAGTCAGTTGATATACATCGAAGAGACGAAGCTAGGACGCCATTTGGTAAGCATGTTTACTAAATGGCCTCCTAGCTTCGTCTCTTCGATGTATATCAACTGACTGTTATATTCCTCTCTTGTGTCTCCCCTGATGATGTGATTATTACACAAAAGTGCACTTGGGAACTTTTCGTGTTTCATTTTCCCCGTGGACTCATAGGAATATATATATATATATATATATATATATATATATATATATTTTTTTTTTTTTTTTTTATACTTTGTCGCTGTCTCCCGCGTTTGCGAGGTAGCGCAAGGAAACAGACGAAAGAAATGGCCCCCCCCCCCCCCATACACATGTACATACACACGTCCACACACGCAAATATACATACCTACACAGCTTTCCATGGTTTACCCCAGACGCTTCACATGCCTTGCTTCAATCCACTGACAGCACGTCAACCCCTGTATACCACATGACTCCAATTCACTCTATTTCTTGCCCTCCTTTCACCCTCCTGCATGTTCAGGCCCCGATCACACAAAATCTTTTTCACTCCATCTTTCCACCTCCAATTTGGTCTCCCTCTTCTCCTCGTTCCCTCCACCTCCGACACATATATCCTCTTGGTCAATCTCTCCTCACTCATTCTCTCCATGTGCCCAAACCATTTCAAAACACCCTCTTCTGCTCTCTCAACCACGCTCTTTTTATTTCCACACATCTCTCTTACCCTTACGTTACTTACTCGCTCAAACCACCTCACACCACACATTGTCCTCAAACATCTCATTTCCAGCACATCCATCCTCCTGCGCACATCTCTATCCATAGCCCACGCCTCGCAACCATACAGCATTGTTGGTACCACTATTCCCTCAAACATACCCATTTTTGCTTTCCGAGATAATGTTCTCGACTTCCACACATTTTTCAAGGCTCCCAAAATTTTCGCCCCCTCCCCCACCCTATGATCCACTTCCGCTTCCATGGTTCCATCCGCTGACAGATCCACTCCCAGATATCTAAAACACTTCACTTCCTCCAGTTTTTCTCCATTCAAACTCACCTCCCAATTGACTTGACCCTCAACCCTACTGTACCTAATAACCTTGCTCTTATTCACATTTACTCTCAACTTTCTTCTTCCACACACTTTACCAAACTCAGTCACCAGCTTCTGCAGTTTCTCACATGAATCAGCCACCAGCGCTGTATCATCAGCGAACAACAATTGACTCACTTCCCAAGCTCTCTCATCCCCAACAGACTTCATACTTGCCCAGTCCTCTGTTCTTAACGCTATCTTGCTAATGCAGGAAATGGCGAATAGTTTGAAAGAAAGAAAGAAAATATTCAAATCGCAACAAAAAGATGAAATATCTGATGATGGAATGTAATGCATCATGAGTGGTGTTAATTTTCACAGTGCCACAATTCATTCATGCAATAACAAACATAACGGTCATAACCATACCTTCCATGCTCCACATGATTAACATCACAAAATCTGCTTACCAAGATTTGAGGGTGTTGTATGAGTACCATAATTACTTTTCTTTTGAGCATCTGTTTCATATTTATAGGAATCTTTTTTGCCTCAGTAGTGAGCACTACTTGTATATCTGAGATGCCTCTTCCTATGTCGTTGTTGGCAGTTTTGGTGTTTGTGTTCTTGGATAGGGCTGCTGATATGGTCATTTGTAGGAAAAATACAACCTTATTGGCTAAATATTGACTTTTTCATGAGTTAGATTTAGGAAAACTAATGGAAATGTAATTTTTCACTGATATTATTGCAATAAAATCAATTTCAGGTATTTGCAAACTGCATGTTTGTGGGAGTGATGGCTTTCTTTGCCCGTATCAGTGACTCCAGCGTTGGTGGAACTTACATGACCTTGCTCAACACATTCACCAACCTTGGGGGAAACTGGCCCTCCTGGGTTGCACTACGCTTTGTCTCAGACCTCACATGGAAATCCTGCTCCGGAGTGATGACTCTCATTTCCTGTGGAAGTGAACAGGACAAACAGGTGAGTTGGTTATCACCTAGTGTCAATTTATATTTAGATAACATATATACTAAAAGGATAGAGTTCCAGATGGGATGTGTTGACATTTTTATATCATTTCAGGCCAGATTTATTGGTTAACTATATGATACTGATTGTAATGTGATCTTAGTTTGTTGAAGACATTGTGTTGTTGATGTTGTCAAGTAGCTGATAGCTCTTGATCTGAAACCACATGGAACAGGACTACTTGTAGTGAGTTTGGAAATGATTCTGTTTTCTGGACATCTTGCTCAACCTTTATTTCTAAGGAATCATTGAGATCAAACAGTCCTTCAGTTAAAGAAATAGAACTGATTTTTCTTCTCCCAGTGCTAGCTTTTCTTGGCCTTATTGAGAATATCTCAAAAAATGTTGTTAATGTACATATCCTCTTCTCCATCTTGATATCAATGTTGCTGTATCCATGTATTTAGCCACACATCAGCTCTCTTTCCCTCAAAGTGTACCATTACTTTTCCAAACATTCCTTCTCAAATCTATTTGACATTCACGCCATGACCTTCCTGATCCTTTTTTGATCACTGTTCTTTCTGTAGATATGTGTAAAGCATACAGACTGGTTGGTAATCCTCCTTGCATCCAAAAAGAAGGTACTCTAAACTTGCTTGTGTGATTGCATGTGCATCTTGCTCTGCCTCGGGGTAGCACTTTTTTTTGTTCTTTGTGAAAACATGCACTGGTTCCGCACATCCCTTTGAAAGGAGACTGCTTGGATCCTTCTATGACGTGATAGTGTCATATACAGGTATTGCAGAAGAGATGGTTAGTCATTGCTGACCTGAGCTGTAGGCTAGTAATCACTTTGCCTAGAAAAACTAAGCTACAGTCATCAAGAAGATTCTAATTAGATCATAGTATATAATTATTGTCTTATGTTGTGTCCTTATCAGCTTTACAGAATCAGACTTCTGACATAGCAAGGTGATCCATGCAATCCTTAAGTTGAAGTATTTCATCACATTCTAGTGTTGTGAACAGTAAAGCAGCACCTTAGAACATTTTTAAAGAATGTCTGTGGGATTTTTGGCCAGCCATATTTGCTTTCATCTTAAGCATTTATGAAATGAACTAATTACTTCACAGGTAGGGGAAAAAAGAGAACAGGATGAGTTAGGATGCAAATCGAAAGAGTATGTTTTTAACTCTTTTTTTGATAATGTTTCAGTAAGCATCAAGATACATGCATTTTGGATTTATCCTAAAACAGATCACCACCATTTAGCAGGAAAGATCCCTCGAGAATAACATTACCTTCTTTTTATTGGAATTTCAGTTGCAATGCTTTATAGAAAAGTTATAACTATTGTAGCCAGTACTAAACCAAAAGAGAGCTTGAGAATGGTTGCAAGTGAATGAGGCCTTTTCTTCGTTTGTTTCTTGAACTAACTCATTAACTTAGGATGTGATGAATAAGTATGAAAGACAAAAGAGAAGTCATTACTGATTTATGTAAATTATTTGATTCCTTTTGTATTTGCAGGCATGTGAGGCTGAGGGAGGCACTTGCATCACAGACATTGATGGTTACTATGTGGAGGTTATATTGCTAGTAGCCTTTGGATTTCTATGGATGCAGTGGGGACTGCCAGCCATTAAAAGATTACAAAATCTTCCCACTTCATCTTGGGCAGTTTCCCAACGAAATGAATGACTATCTAATTGATTTAGAGTAGAACTTTCCCATTTGAAAACTGTATAATAAACTTCATAGCAAAAGGCGAACATCCATATATTGAGAATTTTCTTGTAGTATCTACTTGACTTTTTAGTATCACTCATATTTCTTAACAATGATATTTTGAATTTACATCTTACCTTCCTGCGTAGGACCCATTATGTAGGACTCATGCATTGCCCATGAAGCTAGCCACACCCACTTGGCAGGACCACAGATCAAAAAGTTTGGTATGTTTGTTTGTATGGAGTGAGTGTAGACAGTTGAGGTGTAAGTGATCAATGTCTTTAGTGTGAAATTTGCATATTCAGCATGAGCGATCTCGTGATTTGTCAAAATGATGTTTGTAGTGTTTATGATATTGCAGGGTAAAGCTGTAGGTCATTATGACTTACTTATCTGTCTGTGTGTAGTATGCACAGACCAGCATAATACTGATTTTGCTTTACATGGTATCTGGTAATTTCTGTAGTTCTTGTACATTCTTATTTTGTGAAGCTACATATGTTTATATATTTATTATACTTGATTGCTGTTTCCCGTGAGGTAGCAGCAGGAAACAGACAAAGAAAGACCCATCCACTCACACATATATGCACATACATGTAGGGTGGGGAGGGGGCAAAGATTCTGGGAGCGTTGAAGAATGTGTGGAAGGTGAGAATATTATATTGGCGAGCAAAAATGGGTATGTATGAAGGAATAGTGGTTCCAACAATGTTATATGGTTGCCAGGCATGGGCTATAGATAGGGTTGTCTGGAGGAGGGTGGATGTGTTGGAAATTAAATGTTTGAGGACAATATGTGGTGTAAGGTGGTTTGATTGAGTTAGTAATGAAAGGGTAAGAGAGATGTGTGGTAATAAAAAGAGTGTGGTTGAGAGAGCAGGAAAGGGTGTATTGAAATGGTTTGGTCACATGGAGAGAATGAGTGAGGAAAGATTGACAAAGAGGATATATATATGTCAAAGGTGGAGCGAATGAGGAGAAGTGTGAGACCAAATTGGAGGTGGAAGGATGGAGTGAAAAAGATTTTGAGCGATAGGGGCCTGAACATACAGGAGGGTGAAAGGCGTGCAAGGAATAGAGTGAATTGGAACGATGTGGTATACCGGGGTCAACGTGCTGTCAATGGATTGAACCAGGGCATGTGAAGCATCTGGGGTAAACCATGGAAAGTTTTGGGGGGTCTGGATGTGGAAAGGGAGTTGTGGTTTTGGTGCATTATACATGACAGCTAGAGATTGAGTGTGAGCGAATGTGGCCTTTGTTGCCTTCCTAGCGCTACTTCACGCATGTGCGGGGAGGGGAAGGGGGTGCTGTTTCATGTGTGGCGAGGTGGCGACGGAAATGGTTGAAGGCAGCAAGTAGGAATATGCACATGTGTATATATTTATATGTCTGTGTGTGTATAAGTATGTATACATTGAAATGTATAGGTATGTATAAGTGCATGTGTGGGCATTTATGTATATACATGTTTATGTGGGTAGGTTGGGCCATTCTTTCTTCTGTTTCTTTGCGCTACCTCACTAACATGGGAGACAGCAACTAAGTACAATAAATGAATGAATAAATATAAATGTACATATGCATATACACATGCATACATAAACCTACACACACACGTACATATTCATACTTGCTCGCTTTTTTTCTTTCCCAGTGCCTCCCCACCCCACAGGAAACAGCTTGCCATCCCGAGTCAGCTAGGTAGCACCAGGAAACTTCCAGAAGGGATGAAGGGGGTAAGGGGGAAGTGGTAACAGGTAGTGATGAAGTAAGCAGGAGAGGGAGCGAGTATTTTAAAAGTTTGTTGAATGTGTTTGATGATAAAAGTGGCAGATGTAGGCTGTTTTGGTCGGAGAAGTGAGAGAGTCAGGGAGAGTGGTTTGGTGAAGAGAAAGGTGGTGATGAAAGCATTGCGGAAAATGAAATCTAGAAAGGCAGCAGGTTTAGATGGTATTGCATTTGAATTTATTAAGAAAGGGGGTGACTGTGTTGTTGATTGGTTGGTAAGGATATATAGTATATGTATAGATCATGGTGAAGTGCCTGAGAATTGTCGGAATGCATGCATAGTGCCATTGTACAAAGGAAAAGGGGATAAAGGTGAGTGTTCAGACTACAGAGGTATAAGTTTGTTGAGTATTCTTGGAAAATTGTATGGTAAGGTACTGATTGAGAGGGTGAAGGCATGTACAGAGCATCAAATTGGGGAGGAACAGTGTGGTTTCAGAAAGGGTAGAGGATGTTTGGATCAGGTGTTTGCTTTGAAGAATGTGTGTGAGAAATACTTAGAAAAACAGATGGATTTGTATGTAGCATTTATGGATCTGGAGAGGGCATATGATAGGGTTGATAGATGTTTTGTGGAAGGTCTTAAGAGTAAATGATGTGTGAGGTACGCTGCTAGAAGCGGTGAAAAGTTTTTATCAAGAGTATAAGGCATGTGTACAAGTAGGAAGAGAGGAGAGTGATTGATTCCCAGAGAAGGTCAGTCTGTGGCAGGGGTGCTCAAGGTCTTAAGAGTAAATGATGTGTGAGGTAAGCTGCTAGAAGTGGTGAAAAGTTTTTATCAAGAGTGTAAGGCATGTGTACAAGTAGAAAGAGAGGAAGTGATTGATTCCTAGAGAAGGTCAGTCTGTGGCATGGGATTTAGGAGCACCTAAGACTGTGTGGAAACAGAAATCATTGTTTAGGAGGGCAAAAATGGGTCGCTTGAAGCTATAGTAGCCCCAGCATTATTATATGGATGCAGGGCATGGGCTGTAGATAAGACTGTGTAGGAGAGGGTGTGTGTGTTGGAAATGAAGTGTTTGAGGAAAATATGTGGTGCAAGGAGGCTTGATTAAGTAATGAAAGGGTGTGAGGAAGTATGTTTGTGAGAGCTGAAGAGGATGGGCTGAAATGGCTTAAACATATGGAGAGAATGAGTGTGGATAGGTTGACAAAGAGGATAATAGTGTCAGAAGTAAAGGAAAAGAAAGTAGGGAGACCAAATCAGAGATGGAAGGAAAAATTTTTTAAGCAATTAGGGGCCTGAACATGGAGGAAGGTGAAAGGCATGCATAGTATAGAGTTGATTGGAATGACATGGTATACAGAGGGCAATATGCTGTCTGTGGGCTGAACCAGGGCATGTGAAGCATCCAGGGTTAACCATAGAAAAGTTTGTGGGGCCTGGTTGTGGATTGGAGATGTGATTTCGATGCATTACACATGACAGTTAGAGAATGGATGAGAGTGAATGAAGCCTTTCTTTGTCTGTTCCTGGTGCAACCTCGCTAACACAGGAGGTGGCAATCAAGCATGCAAGGAAAGGAAGAAAATTATGTTATTACTATCAATGTTTCTTCACCCATTTGTGCAATGACTTGAGCATGTTATGAAGTTTCATGTCTGTTATAAAAAAGATGTCTGGGCATTATTTGGTCTGGCCTGTGTATTGTGTTAACAGGACCAGCACTTGAATAGAAGTCCAGATTACCTTAAGTTTCTGATTATCATTTATCTCCAGATACCAGTAATCATTCACGAGAACAAAATACTCAGTTTGCCATTCATTCCTCGTAAACCAGCTCAGAAGAGTTTACTTTTGTCCATTATCTTTCACATTAGCAGAAAGTCCTCTCTGGTTAAAGCTGTGAAGGGTGTTAAGTGCATGGGAACTTTGCGTTTAAAGTTGCCGTCTGGAGAAATGTTTTGTCCAAAACATAGCACCAATGGTTTTGGATGATAGCCAAATGAGAATCATGACAACAGCTGTTCCTTCAGCTGTAGTTGTCACATCAGTTCTTAGAGTGTGCCCATATATACTCCTGTTCACATAAAAATAAAGAATGAAGAGAGGCAAGTGCATAAATGCTTTCACCACCAGAACACTTTCATTTGTTCTTTATTGAATTTAGAACTTATGGTTTTGTAGTTTTTGTACTTAAGAAGTTTTCAATGAACCAGCACAATTAGCCACAGCTCGTTAATGGTTCTGAAACCTTTTCAGCAGCATTTATCCCAAATCAACATTTTCATAATACTGATTTTTATCGCTTGAAGTATTACTCAGCATATCCCTCCCAACAATGGCCTCTGGTAATTGTGATAATTACCCAGCCTGTGATTACATAAAGTGGTATTTTGCTTGAGGCAGGGCTTGCTCACAATGTTTACTACTTATCTCTCACATTTTGAAATGTTTTCCTCCATTGCCACACAGCTGTTGTTCCAGCACTTTCTTTAGCAAGCTGTAAAACTTTCTTTTGAAGGTTTCATTGTTCACTCCAGCTGTATTTTTTTTATTATTTTCTGTTCACAGGACATTGAAGTCTTTCCAATTTTCTTGCAGGATACTCATGCATAGGTAGTTTGATGTTATTTCATTATATTTCCTAATCATTCTTATTCTTTATATGTGTGAGATATTTCTGTAGTCTCATGCATATGTTATCTAACACCTTTTTCTTCTTTTAAGACAGTACAGTTACAGTTCTTTATATCTTTATGGTAGTTTAGGTGTTCTGCCCTCCTATGTTTTATTAGATTTTCTCTTGCTTATATATTTCAGCATGTTTGGTTGGTGACCATACAACACAGTATTCAGTGTTGCTTCTTGTGTATACAGGGAAAGTTCTCATTATCATCTCATTCTTTGGTGTGTTTGTACAATACGCTATTTGAATTCTTGTTACTCACTTATGGTGACTCCTAGAGCTATGATATTTGCTTCACACTCTATTTCTTTCTTTTATGGTCCTTTGTAGGGTGTCACCATTATATTGATAACTGTCCAGTTTGAATACATATTTTCAATAGATTCTATTCCGATTTGTTGTGTCTTTTAATGAATTATACCAGTCTTTTGTATGTGCTTTTTGTCTTCTGATCTTATTGTTCTATTATCCCATTATCATTTGCACATCATCCAATTACAGTTTCTTTCATTTTTGCTGTCTTTACTTGAAATCATTATGCAAATATTAGTGGAAATAGTGCTTTTAGAATTTTCAATGAGATGTTGCTCAGTTTACTCTTACTTTGAATTACCTCCATTAGAAATTCCTTGATCCACATTCCTATTTTTTCCTTTTATACTTTGTTCCAAGTGATGACGGACTTCAGCAAGGGTGAATGATGCCACCTTGGCTATTTAGTCTGCTTATGGATGAGGTGGTGAGGGAGGTGAATGAGAGGGTTTTGGAGAGGTGTGGGGGATAAGTCAATTATTGTTGCTGATGACACCGCATTGGTGGCAGATATAAGTAAGAAGTTACAGACATTGGTTTATAATTTTGTGTGTGTGTGTGAAGGAGAAATTTGAGAGAAAATATGAACAAAAGCAAGGTAATTAGGTTCAGCATTGGAGATATACAGGTTAGTTGTAGTGTGAGTTTAAACGCAGAGAACGTAGAGGAAGTGTAACTATTGAGATGATTGGGGGTGGACATAGCAGCAAGTGGAACCATGGGAGCCAGAGTGAGCCATAGGTTGGGTGAGGGGGGGGTTAAGATCCTGGACTTACTGAGGAGTTTGTGGAGAGAGAGAGAGATGAGGGCAGAGATTGTTATGTTTGATTGTACAGTATGTGCACTTTATAGAGGTATGTTGAAGTGGTCACACCTCTTCATCTGTTCATGGTGTGGTAGAATACTTTCAAGAACAAGTCTAGGGTTGCTCTGCAAATTGAGTTTTCATTCATTGGATTTCATACAAAGTGAATGCTTCTTTGTCTTGTAATGATCATCTTAGTTTATTCACACAGTGATAATTATTGGGTGTGGTTTATTCAGATCATATGAATATTTGCTATGTAATCCCATGACTTTACATCCCCAGTTCCGGGAAATACACTACTTCCATTGGATACAAATTCTTCGTTATTCATAATGCACAAGGTAGGACTTAAATTCAGTAAAGCTAAAACAATGATGGCTTGTTCCATGCGGGTTAGACAATCAGTAGCTTTGAGAAAAGGAGCTTCTGAGCTCTGTATGTTTTATTCAGGAATTGTCTTCCATGTACCTCACTTGAATATAACTTGTGTTCTGCCAGATTACATTTGTTTTCCGTAACAGATGTGTTTGTATGGATTATTGAAGTTTTTTATTGCACTGAAGTGTGTGTCTTGTTTGAACAACATCATAACAATTCATCAAAGTGAAGTGAGTGTTTACCACATCCTTTAATATTACTTTGATTAAGCACCTGCTTCGTAGGTTAAGAAAATAGTTTGTTTTTAAAGAGAAATATTTTTGTACTTTGACAGGATTGAGCTGTTGTGACCTACTACTGTACCATCCTGATCTTTCTTTCTTTTTCAGTCTAGTAATTACTGTACCTATTTGTGATTATCTTTTTGTATAGTTCTACACTTGCAGGGCCTCATATCCAGAACTTAATGTTTTAAGTAGCCTTTTCAACCTTTGTAAAGTGCCAGCATTCACTGTCTCCATGGTTTATTTTTCTAGCCATTTACCACCCCAGACACTAAATTAATGTTTCATAACATCTTATTTGAATCCTTTTGCTCAGCTTTTTTTTTTTTTTCTAACAGCGTGGATGCGAGCAAATGAGGCCCTTCTTCATCTGTTCTTAGTGCTACCTCACTACACGGGAAACAGTGAAAAATATAAAAAGAAAAAGACTAGCATCTTTTTTCCTCATACATTGTTTTTCTTGTGGTAATTCCTTCAATTGTATAATGTAATATGCTTGTTCTGTTTGTTTATTTATGTCAGTTTGTAAAGAGGTCTATAATATTTTTTACCAGTAAATCTAAAATGTTCTTTTACAAGCATTTTATAAGCTTTTCTTTTCTTTTAATGATCCACTTTATGTCCAGGTCTACATCCATAGACTGTCCCTCTTTCTTCCAACTCTACAAATTGAATATTAAAGTAAGATTAATGTATTCACTGTATACAACTGTTGGTTCAGGTTTTTATGATTTTTCATTTTCACTATACTGCTAATTTCTTTTTTTTTGGCAAGGGGGGGGTGACTTGTAGGTCTCATTATTTACAGCACTTTATTTTCTGATGATATTCACTGAAATGATAAAGATTTTAATTGATAGTCTTCACAAATAGATTGAAAGAGAAAGGTGTGGTAATAAGTACAGTCTGATTGAGAGGGCTGACCAGGGTGTGCTGAAGTGGTTTGGTGGTATAGAGAGGATGAGTGATGAAGAACTAACAAGAAGTGTTGTTTGTCAGAAATGGAGGGAACAAAGGGAGGCCAAGATGGTGGAAGAATAGAGTGAAGGAAACTTTGGGATATTGCGGCCCAAACACTCTGGAGAATATATGGTGTACATTGGATGGAAATGTATCAGGTTGGTGGGGGATATGAGAAAGGGGACATGCTGTCTGTAGGCCGAACCAGGATGTATCAAGAGGTCAAGGCAAAGTTTGGTTTAGTCAGTGGGACTTGGTTGTGGATGGTACATTTTATACATGACAGCTTGAAACTGGATGTGTGCCAATGAGGGCATTGTTTGTTTGTTCCTGACACTACCTTATTAAGACAGGAGAGAATATTAGATATTCAAAACTACTGTTAATTTTTTTTTTTTTTTTTTTTACCATTTGCCAATTCTCGCATTAGTGAGAGCATTAAGAACAGGACTGAGCCTTTCAGGGAATATCCTCACTTGGGCCCTTCTCTGTTCCTTCTTTTGGAAAATTAAGAATGAGAGGGAAGGATTTTAAGAGTATATAGGGTGTGGGAGGTAAGTTGCTAGAAGCAGTGAAAAGTTTTTAATAAAGGATGTAAGGCATGTGTACGAGTAGGAAGAGAGGAAAGTGATTGGTTCCTAGTGAATGTTGCTATGCGGCAGGGGCACATGATGTCACCATGGTTGTGTAATTTGTTTATGGCTAGGGTGGTTAGGGAAGTGAATGCAA
Organism: Panulirus ornatus; assembly: GCF_036320965.1. Classification (NCBI taxonomy): domain Eukaryota; kingdom Metazoa; phylum Arthropoda; class Malacostraca; order Decapoda; family Palinuridae; genus Panulirus; species Panulirus ornatus. The sequence goes on along the minus strand of NC_092240.1, from coordinate 47,999,144 downwards.
GAGTTTTGGAGAGAGGTGCAAGTATGCTGTCTGTTGTGGATGAGAGGGCTTGGGAAGTGAGTCAGCTGTTGTTCACACTGGTGGCTCATTTGGATGAGAAACTGCAGAAGCTGATGACTGAGTTTGGTAAAGTGTGTGAAAGAAGAAAGTTGAGAGTAAATGTGAATAAGTGCAAGGTTATTTGGTTCAGTAGGGTTGAGGGACAAGTTAATTGGGAGATTAAGTTTGAATGGAGAAAAATTGGAGGAAGTGAAGTGTTTTAGATATTTGGAAGTGGACTTAGCAGTGGATGGAACCATGGAAGCGGAAGTGAGTCACAGGGTGGGGGAGGGAGCGAAGGTTCTGGGAGTGTCGAAGAATGTGTGGAAGGCGAGAATGTTACCTCGGAGAGCAAAAATGGGTATGTTTGAAGGAATAGTGGTTCCAACAATGTTATATGGTTGCCAGGCATGGGCTATAGATAGGGTTGTGTGGAGGTCAGTGGATGTGTTGGAAATGAAATGTTTGAGGACAATATGTGGTATGAAGTGGTTTGATCAAGTAAGTAAATGAAAGGGTAAGAGAAATGTGTGGTAATAAAAAGAGTGTGATTGAGAGAGCAAAAGAGGGTTAAAATGGTTTGGACACATGAGAGAATGAGTGAGGAAAGATTGACAGAGAGGAAATATGTGTCAGAGGTGGAGGGAACGAGGAGAAGTAGGAGACCAAATTGGGGGTGGAAGGATGGAGTGAAAAAGATTTTGAGTGACTAGGGCCTGAACATGCAGTAGGGTGAAAGGTGTCCTAGTAATAGAGTGAGTTGGAACAATGTGGTATACCGGGGTCGATGTGCTGTCAATGGGGATTGGGGAGAAAGAAACTTCCCATGTATTCCCTGCGTTTTTAATTTTCCAAAAGAAGGAACAGAGAAGGGGGCCAAGTGAGGATATTCTCTCAAAGGCTCAGTCCTCTGTTCTTAATGCTACCTTGCTCACATGGGAAATAGTGAATAGTATGAAAAACAAATTTTTTTTTTCTTGAACTTAATCGCTCTCCCGCGTTAGCGAGGTAGCGCAAGAAAACAGACAAAAGAATGGCCCAACCCACCCACACACACACATATACATTCCCATACATTTCAATGTATACATACATATACTTACACAGATATACATTATTTTTTATTATTATTTTGCTTTGTCGCTGTCTCCCGCGTTAGCGAGGTAGTGCAAGGAAACAGACGAAAGAATGGCCCAACCCACCGACATACATATGTATATACATAAACGTCCACACATACAAATATACATATCTATACATCTCAATGTATACATATATATACACACACAGACATATAAATATATACACATGTACATAATTCATACTGTCTGGCTTTATTCATTCCCATCGCCACTTCGCCACACATGAAATAATAACCCCCTCCCCCCTTCATGTGTGCAAGGTAGCACTAAGAAAGGACAACAAAGGCCACATTCATTCACACTCAGTCTCTAGCTGTCATGTAATAATGCACCAAAACCACAGCTCCCTTTCCACATCCAGGCCCCACAAAACTTTCCATGGTTTACCCCAGACGCTTCACATGCCCTGGTTCACTCCATTGACAGCACGTTGACCCCGGTATACCACATCGTTCCAATTCACTCTATTCCTTGCGTACCTTTCACCTTCCTGCATGTTTAGGCCCCGATCACTCAAAATCTTTTTCACTCCATCTTTCCACCTCCAATTTGGTCTCCCACATCTCCTCATTCCCTCCACCTCTTGACACATATATCCTCTTGGTCAATCTTTCCTCACACATTCTCTCCATGTAACCAGCCCATTTCAAAACACCCTCCTCTGCTCTCTCAACCACACTCTTTTGATTACCACACATCTTTCTTACCCTATCATTACTTCCTCGATCAAACCATCTCACACCACATATTGTCTTCAAACATCTCATTTCCAGCACATCTACCCTCCTCTGCACAACTCTATCCATAGCCCACGTCTCGCAACCATACAACATTGTTGGAACCACTATTCCTTCAAACATACCCATTTTTACTTTCCGAGATAATGTTCTCGACTTCCACACATTCTTCAATGCTCCCAGAATTTTCGCCCCCTCCCCCACCCTATGATTCACTTCCGCTGCCAAATCCACCCCCAGATATCTAAAACACTTCACTTCCTCCAGTTTTTCTCCATTCAAACTTACCTCCCAATTAACTTGACCCTCAACCCTACTGTACCTAATAACCTTACTCCTATTCACATTTACTCTCAGCTTTCTTCTTTCACACACTTTACCAAACTCAGTCACCAGCTTCTGCAGTTCCCCACAAGAATCAGCCACCAGCGCTGTATCATCAGCGAACAACAACTGACTCACTTCCCAAGCTCTCTCATCCACAACAGACTGCATACTTGCCCCTCTTTCCAAAACTCTTGCATTCACCTCCCTAACAACCCCATCCATAAACAAATTAAACAACCAAGGAGACATCACACACCCCTGCTGCAAACCTACATTCACTGAGAACCAATCACTTTCCTCTCTGCCTACATGTACACATGCCTTACATCCTTGATAAAAACTTTTCACTGCTTTTAACAACTTGCCTCCCACACCTTATATTCTTGATACCTTCCACAGAGCATCTCTATCAACTCTATTATATGCCTTCTCTAGATCCATAAAAGCTACATACAAATCCGTTTGCTTTTCTAAGTATTTCTAACATACATTCTTCAACGCAAACACCTGATCCACACATCCCCTTCACTTCTGAAAGCAGACTGCTCTTCCAAATCTGATGCTCTGTACATGCCTTCACCCTCTCAATCAATACCTTCCCATATAATTTCCCAGGAATACTCAACAAACTTATATGTATATATATATATATATATATATATATATATATATATATATATATATATATATATATATATATATATATATTTCCCTGGGGATAGGGGAGAAAGAATACTTCCCACGTATTCCCTGCGTGTCGTAGAAGGCGACTAAAAGGGAAGGGAGCGGGGGGCTGGAAATCCTCCCCTCTCGTTTTTTTTTTTTTTAATTTTCCAAAAGAAGGAACAGAGAAGAGGGCCAGGTGAGGATATTCCCTCAAAGGCCCAGTCCTCTTTTCTTAACGCTACCTCGCTATCGCGGGAAATGGCGAATAGTATGAAAAAAAAAAATATATATATATATATATATAATTGGTTGTCTTTCTGCTCTGAGAGATCAGCAATAGCTGGGTATGTCGAATTATTGGATGAGCTTACTTTGTTGACAAACCATGAATACTTAGTTTGACCCAGTGATCTTTTTTGTTCTTTACTTGAATTAATCTTTACCTTTGTTTTGTCTCAGTGTTGAAGTTCATGTATGCTAATATTGGTTCACAATTCATAATTGACTCCGAAATCTTCTCATATGATGTATGTTGCAATTGATTGATGACATACAAATGTTGTGTCACAGTTTTAAGTTTTTATGCTCATTATTTGACTGACTGGCTAACTTGCCTTTTTTTTTAGTGTATCCAATATCATTCTTTTTGCTTTATTGAAAATTACTATCTTAACCTTTGCAGTTGTGATTTAATTCAGCAATTGGCAATTATACTGTTCTGCACACAATTATCTCTTGCTGAATTAAATCACCTCTTAAATTTCAGTGTGCACTAGCTGGTACATTTTTCAGCATTTATAACATCAGGGACAGCACTTGAATGTCTTTAAGTTCATTTAGTTTCACCTCATCTTGATGATTCTAAGTAGAGTAATTCAGGTGTATATAAAAGGAGGGCCATTGTAGTAAAAAAGAAAATATATCCAATCATTTATAATCTCGCCATCTTTTACCTTAATCACACTTCACAGTCTTTCCTATCTTAAAAGGGATGTTACTCTCATGCATTCACATCCAATCTTCCCAAATACATATTCACACATTCCTTCGCCTTTCTCTCTTAGATATTTAAATTCTGCTCTAATTATCATTCACCACTTCTAATTCCTTTCAGCATTAACAATATACAGTATATGCAGGAAAAAATATATGAATTAATTCAGTTCACATTCTTTATTATTAAAATAAGCAGACAAGAGAGTAAAATATTCTTCAACAATAGATTAATGTCTTGCAGATTTTAACCAAGTGATATTAATCAAACAGTATTACAGGTTTGGAATGCAAAATTCAAAATCTGAGGCCAGATGTACTTCAGAATTTTTCAGTTTTAGAAATAACAGAACATCAATGGTAGCTAACCAATGGGGTCCCAAACTCCAGACATGAATGATATAAATGTGGTAGCTCGACCAGAGGGGCCTGGGGTGGTCTGACAGAAATACAAATGCCTAATGCATATTGAAATGGATAAATTTTTTTTGAAGGCTTTACACACCATTCAATCCACTCCTATTCTGCTCAAATACCAACTACTTCAATCCCTCACCACCAGTATATTCAGTATAAATCACTGCTATTTGAGTTATTAACAAAGAACTATGCTTCAAGAAAACAACAGGCCCATAACTGGGTAAACAGCAGTATTCCTTGGGGGTAGCAGTATTTCTTAGTGGGAAGCGAAAATGACGCTCACCACTCCAGACAGTGAGTGCATGTGATGACTAAGACATGAGTTAACGTACTGCAAAAATGTTGATCCAAAATGCTACTATGGGGTAGGCAAAATCTTCATAACTCACAGAAAAAATAAAAGAACATTTTCTAAAGTATTCTATTTTCCCAGACCTGTACATATGGGAATAACAATATTACATGAAGAATACAGTGAATTGCAACAATGTATACCAGGGTTGACATACTGTCAATGGACTGAACCAGGGCATGTGAAATGTCTACGGTAAACCATGAAAAGGTCTGTGGGGCCTGGATATGGATAGGGAACAGTGGTTTCAATGCATTAAACATGACAGCTAGAGAGTGAGTGTGAACAAATGCGGTCTTTTTTTTTTTTTTTTTTTTTTTTTTTTTTTTTTCCTGGCACTACCTCACTGAAGCAGGGGGTGGCGATGCTGTTTCCTGTGGGGTGGGGTGGCGCCAGGAATGGATGAAGGCAAGCATGAATATGTACATGTTTTTATATGTATATGTATGTATATGGGCATTTATGTATGTATATATATATATATATATATATATATATATATATATATGTGTGTGTGTGTATATAAGTGATTGGTCAAGATGGCACCAGAGACAAAAGAGAAGTGAAAGATCGCCCACCTGATCTTGAGAGATTAAGAGGAGACAGACGAAAATACTTGCCTCCCACTTCATCCCCTAGTTAGTCTGTTGAGGTACTTGTTGTGGAAGAGCCTGTTGTCAAGACAGAAGTGTTAGAGGAGCCAAAAGAAGAGGAAGAAAACAATGAGGACATGTTGAACTCAGACAGTAGCATAGCCTACAACCCAGTCACTTTTGGCATGCAAGGTGATGGAGTGTCGGACGGCCCTCAGAGTTTTGAGCCACAAGTGTTAACAACACAGCCACAAACCATGGAGGAGCTTGCTGCACAGGCCATGCCAGGAACATCTGGCATACAGGGAGGCTCCATTGTTGGGTGGGGTGCAGGTCAAGTAGGCAGTGGAGGAGCAGGGGCTGAACTGACCAGGTTCTCCCTGGAAGCTTTTCAGCTGGAAGATTCACAGAGTGGATATCAAGGCTCAACTCAGCAACAGCTGGGACAGGACAAGGAGCTGCTGCCCAAGGAAGTTACGTCAGATCACCAGTGGTACATGTGCCTACCTCTGTAGTCCAAGGTCATGTCCCATCATTGGGCTGCAAAAACAGTGAATTGTGGCCTCAAAGTCGCTGGCAGTGTCCTCATCACAACTGTGATTATGTGACTCTGTGAATCAAAGCTCATTATGCATTTCTGGAGACACACCGGTGAGAAGCCATTTGCCTGCCCACACTGCAGTTTCAAGTCCGCCCAAAAAGGGAATCTTAATGTTCACATCAAGAAGTATCACTTACCCCAAATGGTTCAGACGTGTCCTAAACCAGATATCACATTTAGTGATCAAATATTATAATAAGGCTCACAGATATCTCTGTGAGGATTTTCTCAGTGATCTCCCATATATACAGATTAATGCAAGTGAAATGCATATATTTAGATCACGGGTTCTTTACCTATGGTCCATGGACCATTTTCTAGGTGGTCAACATAAAATCCAAAAAAAATTAAGACATTGAAATGAACATCCATTTCTGCAAAGTTCTTACATTTTGAAGAAAGAATTCATATTTGCTTCTATCTGTGCATGCATGATTTTACTAGGAAACGTAAAGTTATCATTCCCTCCTGTGCATATCTGAGAGTATGGTTTCTCTGTACTGTTGGTGATTCAAGACACAATACCATTTTTAAGACACAATACCATTCAAAGTTGGACATTTGATCTGATCTTCGATTTGCCTTATTGGTTACTCAGCTGAATATTCTAATCTATGACAAAAAGCAATAATAGGTCTCTCTTTGATTTTTTTTCTCAGAATCAATTATATCTTTCTGTTTCAGGCCATTTGTAATACAGTACACCCTTGCTACCAATACTGTCTCTGTTATGTTATGAGTTTGCACATAGATTTTAATTGAATTTGCCATCCTTTGTCCTCACTGCTTACGTAGCTGTAAACAGCACTAAGACTGTAAGTTATACTGTACTCATATTAATGGGCAATTAGTTTTAGTGATTATACTTTTATCAGTTTTAGTGAGTGTACTTTTATCCCCCAAATAAGTAGAGTACTCACAGACCAAGCAGGTGACTATAATTGGTTTGCATTCAAGAAAAGGTTAAGAACCCCTAATATGATGTAATAAATTTTGTCAAACAAGTTTTAGAATTCGCCTTGATTTTATACGATGAATTTTTATCCAACAAAATTTATATATATGCATAAGGGGATATACATAGTTGTATAATGTATCAAAAGTTTTATGGTTCCTAGTTGTTTTTAAAAGGAGCAAAATATGAAATTTGATTGATGTGGAAAATTAAACATAACCATTCATGAGGAACAGAAATTCATCTTTACAGAAGAGAAAACTGAAGAAAATAAAAGATTCCACCTGATTGTCACACTCTTAATAGTTTGTTTTTAGAAATCAGTATGGAAGAAGGGTAAGCATTAACAGAGAAAGAAGCTATTTTTTATAGTAGCAGTAGCAGTAATAAGTGTACTGTACTATAGTATAGTGTATCATTGTTTTATTTCTCAAAAAAGGCCAGTTATCATACACATTAAAAGAATGTGATTGATATGTTCGATAAATTGTATGGCAGTGTGTTGCAAAGAAGGTGAAAGTGAGAGGTTGATATTCTGTGTCGTTAGTATGAAGAAAATAAGGTGCAAATGAGAAAGTGTAAGTGAAATGGAAATTTTGCCTGATACGTCTTTCATTAGTTAACCAGTTGTGGATCTTTGGAGCGCTCTCATAGCACTTAGGAAGTCAGCTGTGTCCACTGGGCTGGACTACATGTCAAAAAAAATGTGGTGTCTTCCAACACATCCACTCTCCTCAGAATATCCTATATACAGCCCATGCCTTGCATCCATATGATATTGTTGGGACTACTGTGCCTTCAAACATACCCATTTTTGCCCTACCAGACAGCAATCCCTCTTTCCACACGTTCTTTAGTGCTCTCAGAATCTTCGCTCCTTTCACTTACCCAATGATTCATATATATATATAATTATTATATATTATATTATGCTTAATCGCATAATATATATATATATATATATATATATATATATATATATATATATATATATATATATATATATATATATATATGCCATGCAGATAATGCGTGGGAAGTGTTCTTTCTCCCCTGTACCCAGGGATAATAAATATATATATGCATATTGGAGAGGATCACAATTTTGCATGTGATCAAGTATATTCCTATGAGTCCACAGGGAAAATGAAACATGATAAGTTCCCAAGTGTACTTTCATGTGATAATCACATCATGGGAGATACAAGAAAGAAATATGTCAGTTGATATACAACGAAGAGACGTAGCTAGTATGCCATTAGGTAAACTTGTTTACCAAATGGCGTCCTAGCGTGTGAGGCGTGCACTATAGATAGGGTTGTGTGGGGGAGGGTGGGTGTGTTGGAGGTGAGATGTTTGAGGACGATGTGTGGTGTGAGGTGGTTTGATCGAGTGGGTGGTGAAAGGGTGAGAGAGATGTGTGGTAATGGAGAGTGTGGTTGAGAGAGCAGAGGAGAGTGTGTTGAGGTGGTTTGGTCGCATGGAGAGAATGAGTGAGAGGAGACTGACAGGGGGGATGTGTGTGTCGGGGGTGGAGGGAGCGAGGAGAAGTGGGAGACTAAATTGGAGGTGAGGGGATGGAGTGAAAAAGATTTTGAGTGGTTGGGGACTGAGCATGCAGGGGGGTGGGGGGCGTGCGGGGAATGGAGTGAGTTGGAGCGATGTGGTGTGCCGGGGTCAACGTGGTGTCGGTGGGCTGAGCCGGGGCGTGTGAGGCATCTGGGGTGGGCCACGGAGGGTTTTGTGGCGCCTGGATTTGGGGGGGCGGGGCTGTGGTTTCGGTGCATTACGCATGACAGCTGGAGGCTGAGTGTGAACGAATGTGGACTTTGTTGTCTTTTCCTAGTGCTGCCTCGCACGCACGCAGGGGGAGGGGGTGCCATTTCGTGTGTGGTGGGGTGGTGGCGGGAGTGGATGGGGGCGGCATGTGTGAGTGTGTACATGTGTGTATGTGTGTGTGTGTGTGTGTGTGTGTGTGTGTATGTGTACGTTGAAATGTATATGTGCGTGAGTGGGCGTTTATATATATGCATGTGTGGGTGGGTTGGGCTGTTCTTTCCTCTGTTTCCTTGCACTGCCTCGCTGGCGAGGGAGACAGCGATAAAGTAGAATAAATGTAAATTAATATATATATATATATATATATATATATATATATATATATATATATATATATATATATATATATCCCTGGAGATAGGGGAGAAAGAATACTTCCCACGTATTCCCTGCATGTCGTAGAAGGCAACTAAAAGGGGAGGGAGCGGGGGGCTGGAAATCCTCCCCTCTCGTTTTTTTTTAATTTTCCAAAAGAAGGAACAGAGAATTGGGCCAGGTGAGGGTATTCCCTCAAAGGCCCAGTCCTCTGTTCTTAACGCTACCTCGCTAATGCTGGAAATGGCGAATAGTTTGAAAAAAAGAAAATATATATATATATATATATATTTTTTATATATTATTTTTTTATTATACTTTGTCGCTGTCTCCCGCGTTTGCGAGGTAGTGCAAGGAAACAGACGAAAGAAATGGCCCAACCACCCCCCCATACACATGTATATACATACGTCCACACACGCAAATATACATACCTACACAGCTTTCCATGGTTCACCCCAGACGCCTCACATGCCTTGATTCAATCCACTGACAGCACGTCAACCCCGGTATACCACATCGCTCCAATTCACTCTATTCCTTGCCCTCCTTTCACCCTCCTGCATGTTCAGGCCCCGATCACACAAAATCTTTTTCACTCCATCTTTCCACCTCCAATTTGGTCTCCCTCTTCTCCTCGTTCCCTCCACCTCCGACACATATATCCTCTTGGTCAATCTTTCCTCACTCATCCTCTCCATGTGCCCAAACCACTTCAAAACACCCTCTTCTGCTCTCTCAACCACGCTCTTTTTATTTCCACACATCTCTCTTACCCTCACGTTACTCACTCGATCAAACCACCTCACACCACACATTGTCCTCAAACATCTCATTTCCAGCACATCCATCCTCCTGCGCACAACTCTATCCATAGCCCATGCCTTGCAACCATACAACATTGTTGGAACCACTATTCCTTCAAACATACCCATTTTTGCTTTCCGAGATAATGTTCTCGACTTCCACACATTCTTCAAGGCCCCCAGAATTTTCGCCCCCTCCCCCACCCTATGATCCACTTCCGCTTCCATGGTTCCATCCGCTGCCAGATCCACTCCCAGATATCTAAAACACTTCACTTCTTCCAGTTTTTCTCCATTCAAACTCACCTCCCAATTGACTTGACCCTCAACCCTACTGTACCTGATAACCTTGCTCTTATTCACATTTACTCTTAACTTTCTTCTTCCACACACTTTACCAAACTCAGTCACCAGCTTCTGCAGTTTCTCACATGAATCAGCCACCAGCGCTGTATCATCAGCGAACAACAACTGACTCACTTCCCAAGCTCTCTCATCCCCAACAGACTTCATACTTGCCCCTCTTTCCAAAACTCTTGCATTTACCTCCCTAACAACCCCATCCATAAACAAATTAAACAACCATGGACACATCACACACCCCTGCCGCAAACCTACATTCACTGAGAACCAATCACTTTCCTCTCTTCCTACACGTACACATGCCTTACATCCTCGATAAAAACTTTTCACTGCTTCTAACAACTTTCCTCCCACACCATATATTCTTAATACCTTCCACAGAGCATCTCTATCAACTCTATCATATGCCTTCTCCAGATCCATAAATGCTACATACAAATCCATTTGCTTTTCTAAGTATTTCTCACATACATTCTTCAAAGCAAACACCTGATCCACACATCCTCTACCACTTCTGAAACCACACTGCTCTTCCCCAATCTGATGCTCTGTACATGCCTTCACCCTCTCAATCAATACCCTCCCATATAATTTGCCAGGAATACTCAACAAACTTATACCTCTGTAATTTGAGCACTCACTCTTATCCCCTTTGCCTTTGTACAATGGCACTATGCACGCATTCCGCCAATCCTCAGGCACCTCACCATGAGTCATACATACATTAAATAACCTTACCAACCAGTCAGCAATACAGTCACCCCCTTTTTTAATAAATTCCACTGCAATACCATCCAAACCTGCTGCCTTGCCGGCTTTCATCTTCCGCAAAGCTTTCACTACCTCTTCTCTGTTTACCAAATCATTTTCCCTAACCCTTTTCGGAAAAGAAGAGTGAATGTTGGGGTGAAGAGGGTGGTGAGAGTGAGTGAGCTTGAGGAGGAGACCTGTGTGAGGAAGTACCAGGAGAGACTGAGTACAGAATGGAAAAAGGTGAGAACAATGGAAGTAAGGGGAGTGGGGGAGGAATGGGATGTATTTAGGGAATCAGTGATGGATTGCGCAAAGGATGCTTGTGGCATGAGAAGAGTGGGAGGTGGGTTGATTAGAAAGGGTAGTGAGTGGTGGGATGAAGAAGTAAGAGTGTTAGTGAATGAGAAGAGAGAGGCATTTGGACGATTTTTGCAGGGAAAAAATGCAATTGAGTGGGAGATGTATAAAAGAAAGAGACAGGAGGTCAAGAGAAAGGTGCAAGAGGTGAAAAAGAGGGCGGATGAGAGTTGGGGTGAGAGAGTATCATTAAATTTTAGGGAGAATAAAAAGATGTTCTGGAAGGAGGTAAATAAAGTGCGTAAGACAAGGGAGCAAATGGGAACTTCAGTGAAGGGTGCAAATGGGGAGGTGATAACAAGTAGTGGTGATGTGAGAAGGAGATGGAGTGAGTATGTTTGAAGGAATAGTGGTTCCAACAATGTTGTATGGTTGCGAGGCGTGGGCTATGGATAGAGTTGTGCGCAGGAGGATGGATGTGCTGGAAATGAGATGTTTGAGGACAATGTGTGGTGTGAGGTGGTTTGATCGAGTAAGTAACGTAAGGGTAAGAGAGATGTGTGGAAATAAAAAGAGCGTGGTTGAGAGAGCAGAAGAGGGTGTTTTGAAATGGTTTGGGCACATGGAGAGAATGAGTGAGGAAAGATTGATCAAGAGGATATATGTGTCGGAGGTGGAGGGAACGAGGAGAAGAGGGAGACCAAATTGGAGGTGGAAAGATGGAGTGAAAAAGATTTTGTGTGATCGGGGCCTGAACATGCAGGAGGGTGAAAGGAGGGCAAGGAATAGAGTGAATTGGAGCGATGTGGTATACCGGGGTTGACGTGCTGTCAGTGGATTGAATCGGGGCATGTGAAGCGTCTGGGGTAAACCATGGAAAGCTGTGTAGGTATGTATATTTGCGTGTGTGGACGTATGTATATACATGTGTATGGGGATGGGTTGGGCCATTTCTTTCGTCTGTTTCCTTGCGCTACCTCGCAAACACGGGAGACAGCGACAAAGCAAAAAAAAAGAAAATATATATATATATATATATATATATATATATGTGTGTGTGTATATATATATATATATATATATATATCCCTGGGGATAGGGGAGAAAGAATACTTCCCACGTATTCCCTGCGTGTCGTAGAAGGCGACTAAAAGGGGAGGGAGCGGGGGGCTGGAAATCCTCCCCTCTCACTTTTTTTTTTTTTTTTTTTTTTTTTTTTTTTTTTCCAAAAGAGGGAACAGAGAAGAGGGCCAGGTGAGGATATTCCCTCAAAGGCCCAGTCCTCTGTTCTTAACGCTACCTCGCTATCGCGGGAAATAGCGAATAGTATGAAAAAAAAAAAAAAAAAAAAAATATATATATATATATATATATATATATATATATATATATATATATATATATATATATATATAAATGCCTGAAACCACAGCTCCCTTTCCACATCCAGGCCCCACAGAACTTTCCATGGTTTACCCCAGACACTTCACATGCCCTGGTTCAATCCAATGACAGTACATCGACCCCGGTATACCACATCATTCCAATTCACTCTATTCCTTGCACACCTTTCACCCTCCTGCATGTTCAGGCCCTGATCACTCAAAAATCTTTTTCACTCCATCTTTCCACCTCCAATTTGGTCTCCCACTTCTCGTTACCTCCACCTCTGACACTAATATCCTTTTGGTCAGTCTTTCCTCACTCATTCTCTCCATGTGACCAAACCATTTCAAAACATCCTCTTCTGCTCTCTCAACCACACTCTTTTTATTACCACACATCTCTTTTACCCTATTATTACTTACTCGATCAAACCACCTCACACCACATATTGCCTTGTCCTCAAACATCTCATTTCCAGCACATCCACCCTCCTGCGCATGACTCTATCCATAGCCCACGCCTCGCAACCATACAACATTGTTGGAACCACTATTCCTTCAAACATACCCATTTTTGCTTTCCGAGATAATGTTCTCGACTTCCACACATTCTTCAAGGCTCACACTCAGTCTCTAGCTATCATGTATAATGCACAGAAACCACAGCTCCCTTTCCATATCCAGGCTCCACAAAACTTTCCATGGTTTACCACATACGCTTCACATGCCCTGGTTTAATCCATTGACAGCATGTCGACCCCGGTATACCACATGGTTCCAATTCACTCTAATCCTTGCAAACCTTTCACCCTCCTACATGTTCAGGCCCTGATCACTTAAAATCTTTTTCACTCCATCCTTCCACCTCCAATTCGGTCTCCTACTTCTCCTTGTTCCTTTTTTTTTGGGGGGGAGGGGGGTCATTTCTTGCACCCAATACCACAACTGAAAAACTTTCGTGTTTGGAAATTTTCAGATCATGAACTTTCTACCACTATTGAAAAAAAAAAAAAAATCTTGCTTCGAATTTTGTCCTCTAAATCCTTCTTTGATTAATCATGGGTTGTTTCAAAAGTACAGTGATACTGTGCACCTAAGCCTATTTTGCATCTCAATTTCTGAGCTCATATCCACTTAACCTTTAGCATCATATTATTTACTGGTACACAGTTTTTCATGAAATTAGTAGTCAGTCTTAAGTATAAGAAAGCAATAAAATCTTTCAGATGTACTCTTTCAAAGAATGGAATTACTGTTATGTGTATTTATAAAGTCAAAATATTTTACATGTTAGTCAAATAAAAACATGCAAGCAGATGCTTGAACACAGAAATTACTGTATGCTCCATTATAGTCACATCTTTAAATATATGTCCCCACACTAAATACATAAAGTCACTGGATTACATATACTGTAAAGCAGACTGTGACTTCATGTATACAGCAAAGCATACTGCTATGGTATATAGCATATACAGCAAAGCATGATGCTACATTATATAGCATTCTTAACCTAAATGAAACTGAAAAGCATACTGAGACTTCACATACATGGCAAAGCATAATTCTAAAGTATATAGCATTCTTAACCTAACTGAAACTGAGAAGCATACTTTGACTTCACATATACAGCAAAGCATAACAATACAATAACTAAAATGAAATTGATAGTCTTTTTTTTTTTCACAGAAATTTGTATAAGAAAATTGGTGTAAGATGAACATATTAACATGAAAAAAAAGGGGTCACAGCTGCATTTCACACACTTTCTATGCTTTCCCCATAGCCTACATCAGTTATCAGTGCCTTTCCTATCAAAGATGATACTACGCTGTTAATTGAAGAGCACTAATGTGAACATGTAGATAATTGAATGTTAATTTGCATTCACACACTTACTATTAAGACTTTTTTCACATATTTTCAAGCACACGAATTTTCCAAACTCAGTATTGCAGGTGTTAATAATCATTCCAAAGAACCATAATCTTATGATCACATCACGAATTATGAAGAAGTTCACAAGAATAATTACCTATTTCTGTGAATGAGTTTTTAAATTTTATGCATAACTTGAACATATTAATCATCATGAACCCAAATTAATGACAATTTATACAAAAATATCACTGGAAGACCAAATAATTCAGTCATGACATGCTACAATCAGGTAGAAATTAAATGTTTGCAATGAAAATGAATGTTCATAAGAAATTCACTTCCCCTGCCTAGTATCCTAACTAGAGTACAAGAGAAAAAGGCATCCCATACTTATCTTTATGAAATGCATACATAAACGCAAACTTCTTTATTGCTTAACAGCTGATTTAAGCACTTGCAAATGCAATCATTTTCGTAATTAATATACAAAATTACAAAACCCCATATAATGAAATGGATTCAGTTTATTTCATTCCTTGGGTATCTTAAGTTTCTATCATGTTTTGATTTTAAATTTTCAGGCAAACAGCAATATGTCCACTGACTTAGGGACATGTGACAGATAAATGCAAGGAAGATTGGCACTTTCCACATGCATTCTTGTTGGGGCTATAATTCCAATGAACATGGCCTATGTATGGTCAAAAATTACATTCTTGAAAAAATATATATATGGAAAGAACACCTACATTAAATCTTAAGCATTTGCTGTGGAGTAATATGCTGCAAGCAAAGCACATAACTAAAGCAGCTTTCCATTTTGGAAGACTAGCTCCAGATTGTTATAGCTATATGTACTACGGTGAATAGCGACAATGTGAGCACTTGGGTTTCTGAAAACAGCAACATAATGCAATGAGGCCAGGGAAAATAAAAAAAGGCAGTAATAATATGCAGCAGATCCATGAACAGCAGGAGGGACTTTTCTTTATCTTGCCTCTCTGGAATGAAAAGAATCGAGATGATTCAAATACTGATTGCTTTGCACATACACATCTACATCAAATATAGGAAAGGGTTCATGTAACAGTAATTTCTTAAAATTCCAAATTAGAAAAATTCTATTATGAAAGTAAACAGTAAACCAGTACAACTGACATGATCTACAGCCTATTCCATGACCTGAACACAAAAATAAGGATCACTTTTGTCTGATATTCAGACTGAAAAATTATTCCACGAAAGAATTAAGCATAAAATCCCACTCTCACCATGGCTTTAGACCTAATCACTCCACTTCCACACTACAGTACAGAGAACTCGCACAACATATCCTAAGTGGCTTCTGCCAACCAATTCCTCTCCTTACAGAGTATTAGTGGCAAGTCATCAAAAAACATTCAATACTGTCCCCCTAAATATCCTTGATGCTATCCTCCACAACAATGACAAAAAGTGTTGAGCTAACTTCATATATATCCACCATACCAGAATCACTCGCAAAGGTTTCATTTCTATAATGCTTACACTTTACAACAGAGTTTTTTAAGAAGCAGTTCTTACTCCAACCCTCTTCAGTCTCATCCTACATGATCTTCCATTACCTACAGCATGCCACAATATGATTACTATATGTGTGTTATGGGAAGATTGTTTTACACCAGTACTGCCCCATCTCATAAATTTGTATACAAACATATGTGGATAGGGAGCTATGGTCAGTGCATTACACATGACAGCTAGAGACTGACTGTGAATGAATGTGGCCTTTTTTGTTTGTTTTCCAGGCACTACCTCACCGAAGCAGGGGGTGGCAATGCTGTTTTCCTGTGGGGCAGGATAGCGCCAGAGATGGATGAAGACAAGCAAGTGTGAATCTGTACATGTATATATATATATATATATATATATATATATATATATATATATATATATATATATATATATATATATATATATATGGATGTCTGTGTATGCATATGTTGATATGTATATGGATGTATATGTGCAGGTATGGTTATTTATGTATATATATGTGCATATGAGTGGATGGGCCATTCATATGTTTCCTGAACAGAAGATGTTTTAGAAAGAGGTAAATATCATGTGTAAGACAAGAGAACAAATGGGAACACTGGTGAAGGGGGCAAATGGGGAGGTAAAAACAAGTAATGGTGAAGTGAGAAGGAGATGGAGTGAGTATTTTGAAGGTTTGTTGAATAAGTTTGATGATAGAGTGGCAGATATAGGGTGTTTTGGTTGGGGTGAAGTGCGAAGTGAGAGGGTCAGGGAGAATAGTTTGGTAAACAAAGAAGGGGTGGTGAAAGCTTTGTGGAAGATAAAAGCTGGCAAGGTGGCTGGTTTGGATGTTAGTGCAGTGGAATTTATTAAAAAAGGGGTGACTTTTGTTGCTGATTGGTTGGTAAGGATATTTAATGTATGTATGGATCATGGTGAGGTGCCTGAGGATTGGCGGAATGCATGCATAGTGCCACTGTATAAAGGCAAAGGGGATAAAGGTGAGTGTTCAAATTACAGAGGTATAAGTTTGTTGAGTATTCCTGGGAAATCATATGGGAGGGTATTTATTGAGTGAGTAAAGGCAAGTACAGAGCATCAGATTGGGGAAGAGCAGTGTGGTTTCAGAAGTGTTAGACTATGTGAGGATCAGGTGTTTGCTTTGAAGAATGTTTGTGAGAAATACTGAGAAAAACAAATGAATTTGTATGTAGCATTTATGAATCTGGATAAAGCATATGATAGAGTTGATAGAGATGCTTTGAAGAAGGTTTTAACAGTATGTGGTCTGGGAGGTAAGTTGCTAAAAGCAGTGAAAAGTAAGGCTTGTGTACGAGTAGGAAGAGAGGAAAGTGACTGGTTCCCAGTGAATGTCGGTTTGCGGCAGGGGGGTGTGTGATGTCTCCATGGTTGTCTAATTTGTTTATGGGAGGGGTGGCTAGGGAGGTGACTGCATCAGTTTTGGAGAGAGGAGCAAGTATGATGTCTGTTGCAGATGAGAGGGCTTGGGAAGTGAGTTAGTTGTTGTTCGCTGATGATACAGCGCTGGTGGCTGATTCGGGTGAGAAACTGCAGAGGTTGGTGACTGAGTTTGGTAAAGTGTGTGAGAGAGAAGAGTGTTGAGCGTAAATGTGAATAAGGGCAAGGTTATAATGTTCAGTAGGGTTGAGGGGCAAGTTAATTGGGAGGTAAGTTTGAATGGAGAAAAACTGGAGGAACTGAAGTGTGTGGCAGGGTAGTGACGGGAATGGATGAAGGCAGCAGGTATAATTTATGTACATGTGTATGTATGTATATGTCTGTGTATATATGTATATATGAATGTATACGTTGACATGGATATGTCCATATATGGGCATTTATGTATATAAATGTGTATATGAGTGGTTAGGCCCTTCTTCGTCTCTTTCCTTGCGCTACCTTCTTGACACAGGAAACAGCGATTAAGTGTAATAATAATAATAATAATAATAATAATAATAATAATAATAATAGTTGTGCGCAGGAGGATGGATGTGCTGGAAATGAGATGTTTGAGGACAATGTGTGGTGTGAGGTGGTTTGATCGAGTGAGTAACGTAAGGGTAAGAGAGATGTGTGGAAATAAAAAGAGCGTGGTTGAGAGAGCAGAAGAGGGTGTTTTGAAGTGGTTTCGGCACATGGAGAGGATGAGTGAGGAAAGATTGACCAAGAGGATATATGTGTCGGAGGTGGAGGGAGCAAGGAGAAGAGGGAGACCAAATTGGAGGTGGAAAGATGGAGTGAAAAAGATTTTGTGTGATCGCGGCCTGAACATGCAGGAGGGTGAAAGGAGGGCAAGGAATAGAGTGAATTGGAGCGATGTGGTATACCGGGGTTGACGTGCTGTCAGTGGATTGAATCAAGGCATGTGAAGCGTCTGGGGTAAACCATGGAAAGCTGTGTAGGTATGTATATTTGCGTGTGTGGACGTATGTATATACATGTGTATGGGGGGGGGTTGGGCCATTTCTTTCGTCTGTTTCCTTGCGCTACCTCGCAAACGCGGGAGACAGCGACAAAGTATAAAAAAAGAAAAAAAAAAATAATAATAATATGTAAGAGGGAGAGATGGCCAGAGAGCATTATTGGATTACGTGTTAATTGATAGATGCACGAAAGAGAGACTTGGATGTTAATGTGCTGAGAGGTGCAACTAGAGGGATGTCTGATCATTATCTTGTGGAAGCAAAGGTGAAGATTTGTGGGGGTTTTCAGAAAAGAAGAGAGAATGTTGGGGTGAAGAGAGTGGTGAGAGTAAGTGAGCTTGGGAAGGAGACTTGTGTGAGGAAGTACCAGGAGAGACTGAATACAGAATGGAAAAAGATGAGAACAAAGGAGGTAAGGGGAGTGGGGGAGGAATGGAATGTATTTAGGGAAGCAGTGATGGCTTGCGCAAAAGATGCTTGTGGCATGAGAAGCGTGGGAGGTGGGTTGATTAGAAAAGGTAGTGAGTGGTGGGATGAAGAAGTAAGATTGTTGGTGAAAGAGAAGAGAGAGGCATTTGGACGATTTTTGCAGGAAAAAATGCAAATGAGTGGGAGAGGTATAAAAGAAAGAGACAGGAGGTCAAGAGAAAGGTGCAAGAGGTGAAAAAGAGGGCAAATGAGAGTTGGGGTGAGAGAGTATCATTAAATTTCAGGGAGAATAAAAAGATGTTTTGGAAGGAGGTAAATAAAGTGCATAAGACAAGGGAGCAAATGGAAACTTCAGTGAAGGGGGCTAATGGGGAGATGATAACAAGTAGTGGTGATGTGAGAAGGAGATGGAGTGAGTATTTTGAAGGTTTGTTGAATGTGTTTGATGATAGAGTGGCAGATATAGGGTGTTTTGGTCGAGGTGGTGTGCAAAGTGAGAGGGTCAGGGAGAATGATTTGGTAAACAGAGAAGAGGTAGTAAGAGCTTTGCGGAAGATGAAAGCCGGCAAAGCAGCAGGTTTGGATGGTACTGCAGTGGATTTATTAAAAAAGGGGGTGACTGTATTGTTGACTGGTTGGTAAAGTTATTTAATGTACATGTGACTCATGGTAAGGTGCCTGAGGATTGGCGGAATGCTTGCATTGTGCAACTGTACAAAGGCAAAAGGGATAAAAGTGAGCGCTCAAATTACAGAGCTATAAGTCTGTTGAGTATTACTGGGAAATTATATGGGAGGGTATTGATTGAGAGGGTGAAGGCATGTACAGAGCATCAGATTGGGGAAGAGCAGTGTGGTTTCAGAAGTGGTAGAGGATGTGTGTATCAGGTGTTTGCTTTGAAGAATGTATGTGAGAAATACTTAGAAAAACACATGGATTTGTAGTAGCATTTATGGATCTGGAGAAGGCATATGACAAGACTTGATAGAGATGCTCTGTGGAAGGTATTAAGAATATATGGTGTGGGAGGCAAGTTGTTAGAAGCAGTGAAGTTTTTATCAAGGATCTAAGGCATGTGTACGTGTAGGAAGAAAGGGAAGTGATTGGTTCTCAGTGAATGTAGGTTTGCAGCAGGGATGTGTAATGTCTCCATGGTTGTTTAATTTGTTTATGGATGGGGTTGTTCGGGAGGTGAATGCAAGAGTTTTGGAAAGAGGGGCAAGTATGCACTCTGTTGTGGATGAGAGAGATTGGGAGGTGAGTCAATTGTTGTTCGCTGATGATACAGCGCTAGAGGCTGATTTGGGTGAGAAACTGCAGAAGTTGGTGACTGAGTTTGGTAAAGTGTGTGAAAGAAGAAAGCTGAGAGTAAATGTGAATAAGAGCAAGGTTATTAGGTACAGTAGGGTTGAGGGTCAAGTCAGTTTCGAGGTAAGTTTGAATAGAGAAAAACTGGAGGAGGTGAAGTGTTTTAGATATCTGGGAGTGGATTTGGCAGCGAATGGAACCATGGAAGTGGAAGTGAATCATAGTGTGGGGGAGGGGGCGAAAGTCCAGGGAGCGTTGAAAACTGTGTGGAAGTTGAGAACATTATCTTCAAAAGCAAAAATGGGTATGTTTGAAGGAATAGTGGTTCTAACAATGATATATGGTTGCCAAGCATGGGCTATAGATAGAGTTGTGCAGAGGAAGGCGGATGTGCTGGAAATGAGATGTTTGCTGACAGTATGTGGTGTGAGGTAGTTTGATCGAGTAAGTAAGGAAAGGGTAAGAGAGATGTGTGGTAATAAAAAGAGTGTGGTTGAGAGAGCAGAAGAGGGTGTTTTGAAATGGTTTGGTCTCATGCAGAGAATGAGTGAGGAAAGATTGACCAAGAGGATATAAGTGTCAGAGGTGAAGGGAACGAGGAGAAGTGGGAGACCAAATTGGAGGTGGAAAGATGGAGTGAAAAGGATTCGGAGTGATCGGGGCCTGAACATGCAGGAGGGTGAAAGGAGTGCAAGGAATACAATGAATTGGAATGATGTGGTATACTGGGGTCGACGTGCTGTCAATGGATTGAACCAGGGCATGTGAAGCGTCTGGGGTAAACCATGGAAAGTTTTGTGGGGCCTGCATGTGGAAAGGGAGCTGTGGTTTCAGTGCATTATACATGACAGCTAGAGACTGAGTGTGAACGAATGTGGACTTTGTTGTCTTTTCGTAGCACTACCTTGTGCACATGCAGGGGAGGGGGTTGTCATTTCATGTATGGCAGGGTGGCGACGGGAATGAATAAGGGCAGACAGTATTGATTGTACATATATGTATATGTCTGTGTGTGTATATATATGTATACGCTGAGATGTATAGGTATGTATGTGTGCGTGTGTGGATGTGTATGTATATACATGTGTATGTAGGTGGATTGGGCCATTCTTTCGTCTGTTTCCTTGCGCCACCTCACTAACTCTTGAGACAGCAACAAAGTATAATAAATATTACATATGGATAAAACTGAAAGTGGATGGAGAGAGATGGGTGATCATTGGTGCCTTTGCACCTAATACTGAGAAGAAAGATCATGAGAGGCAAGAGTTTTGGGAGCAGCTGAGTGAGTGGGTTAGCAGCTTTGATGCACAAGACTGGGTTATAGTGATGGGTAATTTGAATACAAAGGTGAGTAATGTGGCAGTTGAAGGTATAATTGGTGTACATCGGGTGTTCAGTGTTGTAAACGGAAATGGTGAAGAGTTTGTAGATTTGTGTGCTGAAAAAGGACTGGTGATTGAGTATACCTGGTTTAAAAAGAGATATACATAAGTATGCATGTGTAAGTAGGAGAGATAGGCAGAGAGCATTATTGGATTATGTGTTAATTGATAGGCACATGAAAGAGAGACTTTTGGTTGTTAATGTGCTGAGGGGGGCAACTGGAGGGATGTCTGATCATTATCTTGTGGAGGCGAAGGTGAAGAGAGTGGTGAGGGTAAGCTTGGAAAGGAGACTTGTGTGAGGAAGTATTAGGAGAGATTGAGTGCAGAATGGAAAAAGGTGAGAGCAAATGATGGGATGTATTTAGGGAAGCAGTGATGGCTTGTGCAAAAGATGCCTGTGGCATGAGAAAGGGTAGTGAGTGGTAGGATGAAGAAGTAAGACTGTTAGTGAGAGAGAAGAGAAAGGCATTTGGACACTTTTTGCAAGGAAATAGTGCAAATGACAGGGAGATGTATAAAAGAAAGAGGCAGTAGGACAAGAGAAAGGGGCAAGAGGTGAAAAAGAGGGCAAATAAAAGTTGGGGTGAGAGAGTATTGTTAAATTCTAGGGAGAATATAAAGATGTTTTGGCAGGAGGTGAATAAAGTGCGTAAGACAAGAGAACAAATGGGAACTTCGGTGAAGGGAGCCAATTTGGAGGTAATAAGTAGTGGTGAAGTGAGGAGATGGAGTAAGTATTTTGAAGGTTTGTTGAATGGGTGTTTTGGTCGAGGTGGTGTGCGAAGTGAGAGGTCAGGGAGAATGGTTTTGTAAACAGAGAAGAGGTAGTGAAAGTTTTGCAGAAGATGAAAGCTGGCAAGGGTTTGGATGGTATTGCAGTGGAATTTATTGAAAAGGGGGTGACTGTGTTGTTGACTGGTTGGTATGGATATCCAACGTATGGTTCATGGTGAAAAGCCTGAGGATTGGTGAAATGCATGCACAGTGCCATTGTACAAAGACAAAGGGGATAAAGGTGAGTATTCAAATTACAGAGGTATAAGTTTGTTGAGTATTCCTGGGAAATTATGTGATGTGGTATACCAGGGTCGACGTGCTGTCAATGGATTGAATCAGGGCATGTGAAGCGTCTGGGATAAACCATGGAAAGTTTTGTGGGGCCTGCATGTGGAAAGGGAGCTGTGGTTTCAGTGCATTATACATGACAGCTAGAGACTGAGTGTGAACGAATGTGGACTTTGTTTTCTTTTCGTAGCACTACCTTGTGCACATGCGGGGGAAGGGGTTGTCATTTTATGTGTGGCGGGGTGGCGACGGGAATGAATAAGGGCAGACAGTTTGGATTGTACATATATGTATATGTCTGTGTGTGTATATATATGTATACGTTGAGATGTATAGGTATGTATGTGTGCGTGTGTGGACATGTATGTATATACATGTGTATGTGGGTGGAGTGGGTCATTCTTTCGTCTGTTTCCTTGCGCTACCTCGCTAACGGTTGAGATAGCGACAAAGTATAATAAATATTACATATGGATAAAACTGAAAGTGGATGGAGAGAGATGGGTGATCATTGGTGCCTATGCACCTAATACTGAGAAGAAAGATCATGAGAGGCAAGAGTTTTGGAAGCAGCTGAGTGAGTGTGTCAGTAGCTTTGATATACAAGACTGGGTTATAGTGATGGGTAATTTGAATACAAAGGTGAGTAATGTGGCAGTTGAAGGTATAACTTGTGTACATGGGGTGTTCAGTGTTGTAAACGGAAATGGTGAAGAGTTTGTAGATTTGTGTACTGAAAAAGGACTGGTGATTGGGGAACCTGGTTTAAAAAGAGAGATATACATAAGTATGCATGTGTAAGTAGGACAGATAGGCAGAGAGCATAACTGGATTACGTGTTAATTGATAGTCACGTGAAAGAGAGACTTTTGGTTGTTAATGTGCTGAGGGGTGCAACTGGAGGGATGTCTGATCATTATCTTGTGGAGGCGAAGGTGAAGAGAGTGGTGAGGGTAAGCTTGGAAAGGAGACTTGTGTGAGGAAGTACCAGGAGAGACTGAGTGCAGAATGGAAAAAGGTGAGAGCAAATGATGTAAGGGGAGTGGGGGAGGAATGGGATGTATTTAGGGAAGCAGTGATGGCTTGTGCAAAAGATGCCTGTGGCATGAGAAAGGGTAGTGAGTGGTAGGATGAAGAAGTAAGATTGTGTAGTGAGAGAGAAATGAAAGGCATTTGGATACTTTTTGCAGGGAAATAGTGCAAATGACAGGGAGATGTATAAAAGAAAGAGGCAGTAGGACAAGAGAAAGGGGCAAGAGGTGAAAAAGAGGGCAAATAAAAGTTGGGGTGAGAGAGTATTGTTAAATTCTAGGGAGAATATAAAGATGTTTTGGCAGGAGGTGAATAAAGTGTGTAAGACAAGAGAACAAATGGGAACTTCGGTGAAGGGAGCCAATTTGGAGGTAATAAGCAGTGGTGAAGTGAGAAGGAGATGGAATAAGTATTTTGAAGGTTTGTTGAATGGGTGTTTTGGTCAAGGTGGTGTGCAAAGTGAGAGGTCAGGGAGAATGGTTTTGTAAACAGAGAAGAGGTAGTGAAAGTTTTGCAGAAGATGAAAACTGGCAAGGGTTTGGATGGTATTGCAGTGGAATTTATTAAAAAGGGGGTGAATGAGTTGTTGACTGGTTGGTATGGATATTCAACGTATGGTTCGTGGTGAAAAGCCTGAGGATTGGCAAAATGCATGCATAGTGCCATTGTACAAAGACAAAGGGGATAAAGGTGAGTGTTCAAATTACAGAGGTATAAGTTTGTTGAGTATTCCTGGGAAATTATATGGGAGGGTATTGATTGAGAGGGTGAAGGCATGTACAGAGCATCAGATTGGGGAAGAGCAATGTGGTTTCAGAAGTGGTAAAGGATGTGTAGCATTTATGGATCTAGAGAACGAATATGATAAGAGTTGATAGAAATGCTCTGTTGAAGGTATTTAGAGTATATGGCATGGGAGGTAAGTTGCTAGAAGCAGTGAAAATTTTTTATCAAGGATGTAAGGCATGTGTACGAGTAGGAAAAGAGGAAAGTGATTGGTTCCCAGTGCATGTCATTTTGCGGCACAGGTGCGTGATGTCTCCATGGTTGTTTAATTTGTTTATGGATGGGGTTGTTAGGGAGGTGAATGCAAGAGTTTTGGAGAGGGGCAAGTATGCATTCTGTTGTGGATGAGAGGGCTTGGGAGGTGAGTCAGTTGTTGTTTGCTGATGATTCAGCTCTGGTGGCTAATTCGGGTGAGAAACCCACAAAACTTTCTATGGTTTCCCCCAGACGCTTCACATGCCCTGGTTCAATCCAATCACAGCACGACCACCCTGGTATACCTCATCATTCTATTTCACTCTATTCCTTGCATGCCTTTCACCCTCCTGTATATTCAGGCCCTGATCGCTCAAAATCTTTTTCACTCCATCCTTCCACCTCCAATTTAGTCTCCCACTTCTCCTCATTCCCTCCACCTCTGACACATATATCTTCTTGGTCAATCTTTCCTCACTCATCCTCTCCATGTGACCAAACAATTTCAACACACCCTCTTCTGCTCTCTCAACCACACTCTTTTTATTGTCACACATCTCTCTTACTCTTTCATTACTTATTCAATCAAACCACCTCACACCACATATTGTCCTCAAACTTTCCATTTCCAGCACATCCACCATCCTCCGCACAACTCTATCTAAAGCCCATGCCTTGCAGCCATATAACATTGTTGGAACCACTACTCCTTCAAACATATCCATTTTTGCTCTCCGAGATAATGTTCTCGCCTTCTACACATTCTTACCTTCCAACCCCAAGAGTCTTCCTAGCCTTTTATCCTAAAGAGACAGCAGCAGCAATCAGGAAGCTGGCCAAATCCTCGCTTGGGAAACTAGGTCATAAAGTTTTGTGATGTTTGTGTGTTTATGTGTAAAAGATACAGGGAATTTGAGTAGTAAGTGCTCAGTGCCTTTTTTAAGGTAGCTGAATGATGGGCTTGAAGGGTCTTAGGATAAGTTAAAATGGCATTTGTAGAGTGATGGGTGATGTTCAGAGCATTTGTTCAGTGTGATTTGTGTCTGGGGTCTGGGGCGTGTGGTTTCTGATGGGTGCATGTCAGGCAGGTTGGAGTTTAAGAGTGAGCTGTACATACAATCTTTTAAGACAAACAGTAAACCTATTTATCCAATCAGTTACACTTGCTTTAGTTCCTCAGTATAAAGTTTGATTCAAGAAGTACTTATATTGCCTGCATTCCCTCACACACACTCACATACCTCCTTCATCAAATGATCTATCTACCTGCAAATACCTGATGCAATAAAACAAATGCATTAAGTTCATCATACTTACTCTACATACAGTGCAGATTCCTGGAGCCAGAGCTTGTGATCCTACAACAACTACTGTGGGTTGTGGCTGAACCACTGGGATTACTGACACAGGAGGGGGAGCAGCAACAGCAATGGGATAAGATTGCTGTGTTGGGTAATTGGGTTGCTGAGTGTTGACTACATAAGGGGTAGAAGGAGGATAAGTATTGGTGCCTGGTGAAGGACAGGGAATTTGCTTGAAAGCCCCTTCTGATTGTAAGTAGGAAGGAGGAGGTTCAGGGTATGGCATGTTGTATGACCCAGCTGCCTGCTGCTCTGAATCATATACTTCTGCTTTAGTCAAAGGAATGCTTTCGTCGGTAGTGTGTTGAAAAGAGTCATCCAGTGAAGATGCTACTGGCTTGCTGTTAGCACAAGAACCCTGGAAATGCCGAGATTGTATATTATCTAAATGTTCTCACCTTCAAATGGTAATCAACATTCCCTTTTCCTTGAAAACACTGCCAAAGACACAAAATCATTGACTTACCACTGGCTACTCAGTGCAATACAGTTTATTAATGTACTACTGGTTACACAGTATAGTATGGTTTATTAACTTACCACTGGACACACAGTGTAGTGCAGTAAATCATCAAAAATTCCAGAACCTTAAGAAATCTAATTTTGTAAAGGTTATTTTCAAGTACATGCATCATTCATAATAGTCTCATTCAACTTACCAGTCCTGTGACACTATGCATATGCTTGGTAAAAAAAAAAAAAAATAGCATGAGACATATACTATCATGCTGGTATGACAGCCCAGTCCAAATTTACTTGAAGCACAGAAATGTAATATCTCAAATGTATATCTCAAATGCTTAAAACTCTCGGTAATTCTTAAAAAAATCTGGCAATGATTAAGTCTCAGGCTATTATCTAATCAACATGAATCTAGGTCCAGCAGTAGCTTTATTTTTACTAGCACAGCTTTCTATCATCATTCTTTCAGTCCTTTTTTTTATGTTGACATGAAACATTAAGAAAGAAAATATAGGACTCCTATAGCAGCTGCAATTCCTTATAAGTTAATGTCAAAGTACAATGGTTTGTTAGCCTGATTGTAAGACTATTTCTGCCATGTAACTCACAATGGGGCTCAAATAAATCTTCATAATCATCACTATAATTCTCTACATCACCGCTCTGTTGACAAAGAGGTTAAATGAACAAACCAACTCAAAAAAAAAAAAATTTTGTACAGTCTGCGTGGAAAGTAAAGGTGCAAGAGGACTGAAAACTACTTTCTGCCAAAACCATTTTGTGTGCCTTCCCAGGTGTGATGTTCAGTTATATGTCTGGCAGAAATGTGGAGACACTTCATTACTCAGCACATGGCATGGGGCAGCAGTAAGGGGAGGAGTTAGTTTTTTGTTGTGGCATATGGCCTTTTTTTTTTTTTTTTTTTTTTTGCTCTGTTCGTGGTAGCTGTCACTTTTTTTGTGCCCATCAGAGATGCTTTTGGGAGTTACAACCAAGGAAAACATAGCAGCTGTGATCGTCTTATTTAAAAGAAAAGCAAGTTAAAGGATATTGCAACACTGAGAGGTGCATGCTTGCAGAGATTGGTGAAGCTTTACAGGAAGCCTGGGATAATGCACTACAAGTTCCTCTCCCTAAGTCTGGTAGGTCAAAATTACTATTTCCAAGGACCCTTAAGGTGATTTCTTGCCAACCCTTCACTCACAGAAAGAGACGAGTAGGAAAAATACCTCATCTCCTCAGCCATGTCCTGAAGTGTGCAAAGCAGGCCCTCCATGACAACCTGTGAGTTAATTGCTACTGCATCTGCAAATAGCCACTCCTGACAGTGTAGGAGATTGTATAATGTATAATTACAGCATTTGGGATTTAAATACATGGAAGAGTGTTTTGTAGTTAGATGAGGCTACTTTTACTGCAACCGGTAGCAGTGGAGGGGGCGTATCAGCCGCTGCACTTGACCCACACCTTCCCCAGTAAACAGTTAATAGTTAAGACTGTAAAGCACACTGCATCACTAGTGGTTTGGGAGTGTTTCAGTTATTATTGTGTTAGGGAGATTTTAATTCTTCCTAAAAATGTCATGTTGAATCAATGCAATTATTTAGAACAAATGAGTGATTTTTTAACCGATTCATTTGATAAGCCCAAGCCAAATTTTTATGTAGGATAGGCCAAAGGTGCAACATACACAAAAAGCAAGAATAACTTAAACATCTGGGATTCAAGACTCTTCAACACCTTGCCTGCTACTATTAGAAACAGCATACAATGCACAGTAGAGAAGTTCAAGAGTGCACTGGACAAGGACCTACAAATTGAACCAGACAAGCCACGCTGGGGAAGGGCTGTGAGTTCCAACAGTCTGGTTTACCAAAAGTCAAATCCAGCAGCCTCAGCCCACCCCAGGCCATTGGGATATAGACCCCTGAAGACTTCACGGGGTGCCCTAGATCAAAAGACTGTGAAGTGCCCTACTTTAGTGACTGGCCAGATAACAGCCTAGATCTCCATTCTATTGAGGGGATCTAGTTTATTCTCAAGCAATGCTTACATGACAGACACTTCCTCCATCCCTTAGTTAGATGCAGCCATGAAATAGGTCTGGGCTTCTTTATCACCTGAGCTTCTTCTCCTCAACCTAGCTGACAGCATTCTTCAAAGACTGAAGTGCCACGGGAACATAAAAAATTTACTAATAGAAGGGATGTGTTATTTCCCTTTAGTTTTGTAACCAAAGCAAATCTTTTTTTTTTCAGTTTGTACCTCTACTTTTCATGCTGACTGTAAATGTTATGTTGACTAAATTATGTAAATATATGTTTCATTAAATAACATATAATTCAGCCTTGTTAATAACGGAAACCCAGGGTTGATTATATCATACCGTAATCATAGACCTAATCTTAAAAAAACATTGATTTTTCAGAAACCCAGGGTACAACCTTGTCATGAAAATCATTCAACATCTAAAACTGAATACGAATTTTGTATAAAGCCTGCAAGTACTTTTTATTGACAGTTATTCATACATTCAAATTCTAGCTCATGATGTCTGCCAGTCTCCTATACTTATCATGCAGTTCATTATAGCAACAAAATACAAAGTGGAACTGATCCTTAATCAGTCCACCATACAGAATATAAGATCATATATTGCAACAAGAGAACAAATCCTGTACATTCATAAACTATTACCTTTACATCCATTTCCTTTCATTTCTGTCTAGTAGAGCCAGTCTTTTTCAGTTTTTCTGCCTGTTAGTTTGTCTATTAGTGTGTCTTTCGAGTCTGTTGGCCTGTCTGTTGAGGCCTGAATGCCTCTCTCTCTCTCTCTCTCTCTCTCTCTCTCTCTCTCTCTCTCTCTCTCTCTCTCTCTCTCTCTCTCTCAGAGAACACAAATGTAAAATCTATAACATACATGATACCTTATTGCAAGGAAAGAGAAGATTTTTTCTTTCCAAGACTTTGCCAAAGCATTTGGCAAAGTAAGCCTCAAAGTGTTATTAAGGAAAGTGGTGAGACAAAACACCAAAGGAAAACTAGGAATGTGGATCGAAGCTTTAACCAACAGATAATTCTGGGTAATGGCAATGGAACCATGTCTTACACAAAAAGAAAAGCTGTCGGGTGTAACAGTACAAAGCTTCAATTCTTTTTGTTTTCATTATTTCAGACATTAATAGAGATGTCCAGAAGAGCACTGTTCAGTCAGGTGTTTTACTGAGGACAAAAGTAAAACACTGGGAACAAAAGAGACCAAGAGATATTACTACAGTGCCTGGATACTCAGATGAGCAGAAGAGAACCTAACAGAATTTAACCCTTAAACTGCATATGTGTTACATGAATCCATTTGTGCAACTGTGACACGCCTCATATAAGAATAGATTTCTGCATCATTTTTTTTAAACTGCACAGCAAGTTTAACACTCAGACTCGGACAGTTGCTTCTACATTCCACCTCAGAAGAACAAAGGTATGTGATTTTTTTTTTTCTCATTATTCTGCATGAATAACTTGAATTTCATTTGTATGTAATAAATCTTCAAGGTTTTCCTCATCAACTCTCTTTAGCATAAGACTTCATCACAGCAGAGCAAAGGTATGAAAATGATTCATTTTCCTTTTTTTTTTCTGCTACTAATCTTTAACTTCAAAAAATTTGTTTCTTAATTTCAAAAAGTTTGTTTCTATTTTATTTATTTCTTATTCAAACAGCATACCTGTAAGCAGGTTATCCAACAGCCACAGTCTAAGGGTTAATGAAGAGAAATCTGGACAACTAAGTCATTGAACATTTAAGAAAAATATAATGGCACCTTCCTAAAAGGGTCCTGCTGGGAAAAGAAACAGAAAGAAGAAAATGTAAAAGACTTACACATTACTATGAATGGAAAATCTGAATTCATGGAACATATTTAGTGCTTTCAAGCCAAATTATGTTTTTCTTTTATAACAGCGAAAATTTTCATGAGGAAATTATGAAGATGAAAATGTGCAGTGCATATATGAGAAGCCGAATAAAGGTTGAAAAATTAGAGGGTTCTAGGAAAGCTGATTACAAGCTTTAAATTTCTAATTATGATGCAAGACAGTGCAGGTCAAGTAACCATAGATCATTTTGAGAGCAAAGCAGTTCGTTTACTAATAAGGATATAAATCAGTACTATTAAACTGTAAGGTTGGAGAATAAAAGGAATAAAAAATGACAAAAATATATAAAGTCTAGCAATAAACTTAGTTTAAAAGGATAATTGACATTAAAGAAAGCTCAAGTAATGGAAGCCCATAAGTCTCCCCATATACAGTACAAACAGATAATTCTTTAAAGACAGAAAACTTGCTCAAACACTGAAACATTCACAAAGCAAACATACAACAACCAAAATTTAGACAAATGTTTAATATGAAGAGAAGGAAGTCCACAGCATTACAGTAAAGTGAATATGCAATCCCCCCCCCCCACATACTTCACAAAGCACACAAGGTCTTCTTTTCTTTTCTAACAACTATCCTATAACCTTAAATTCTTCCATTTCCTTTCCATCAACTCTCCTATAACCTTAAATGCTTACCGTGCTGAATTCTGATGACTGAGCCATCTGGAAAGGATCCAAATGTTGTGGTGAAAGGATATGAGATTCTTGGCCTTCCCTTACGTATCTATAACAAAAATATGTATAAATAGGTAAAGGCATTTTAGGAATCTGTACTGCTGTATTCCAGGATATCCCTTTCTCTCAGGTCATGTCACCTACAGCATATAGGTAGGTATAGATACATATTTCTACAAATAGCTCGTCCTGTGCGTGGGGTGTCCTGTCCTTATGAACTGGGTAGGTTAAGCATACTTCTACCAATTTACTAGAGTAATGAAAATCATCTAAATGCAAATCATGAGATGGAATAGACAGTTTTACCCTCTTCCACTCCATCCTTTCCCTGCTCCTGATTGTAGTGCTGCTTTACAGCTAAGGGAGGGGGGGAGGGGGGCATAAAAGGGGTCCTGTGCTCATTATACAATCAAAATTACATATTTATTTGACCCCTGAATTCTTGGTGGTGTTTTTGTTGGATGAAAATTCGAAATTCTTTAAGGCATTTACTTTAGATAAGTGTTTAAGGACACCACAGAACTTATAGATATGGAAGAAAACTTATACATGATCTCGTTACATGGGTGATAGGAGTACAAATTATAGTCAGGTGGACTTAAATCATAGATCAGGGAAAATTGAAAACTCATACAAAATGACTCATTAAAACTTTGACAAACTTTCCATCGTAGACTTTTTAAAAAAAAAAGGACTTTAGTGCTTTATGCTGTCTCAAAATTAAAAAACTGGTTGGCATTTTGTTTCAACAAAAACTCATCCCAGTGAAATGCATGCATTCCCAGTGGATATTCTTCCCCATAGAGCCCAAGATGAAAGGGAAAAATCAAAGGATTTTAGTATATTTAGAATATAACTATAAAACTACGGTCAGGGTTTCTCCTCTTCTATACATGTTATCTCACCAGCTTTATCATTATCCCCGACCCCCACTTACACATTTTCCCTAAACTTCAAAGCCCTTTATAACCATCCCTTACTTTATCACTATAAATTCAAATCACCCAACTTCTCAGCCCTTTTACCATCACTTACTTTATCAATATAAATTCAAATCATCAAACTTCTCATCCCTTTTACCATCACTTACTTTATCAATATAAATTCAAATCATCAAACTTCTCATCCCTTTTACCATCACTTACTTTATCAATATAAATTCAAATCATCAAACTTCTCATCCCTTTTACCATCACTTACTTTATCAATATAAATTCAAATCACCCAACTTCTTAGCCCTTTTACCATCACTTACTTTATCAATATAAATTCAAATCACTCAACTTCTCAGCCCTTTTACCATCACTTACTTTATCAATATAAATTCAAATCACCCAACTTCTTAGCCCTTTTACCATCACTTACTTTATCAATATAAATTCAAATCATCCAACTTCTTAGCCCTTTTACCATCACTTACTTTATCAATATAAATTCAAATCACCCAACTTCTTAGCCCTTTTACCATCACTTACTTTATCAATATAAATTCAAATCACTCAACTTCTCAGCCCTTTTACCATCACTTACTTAATCAATATAAATTCAAATCACCCACCCCCCTCTGGTCTAATATTAACTAGGAATCTACTAATGTGCATTTCTTCCACTTGCCACTCAGGAGGAGCTCTCATACCATGTATTTAATTCTCTTCTAACACTGTCAATGTCAAGAATACCCTGCCTATTAATTCTACCACAAAACTAACTTAAAATAGTTTAATCCCAAATTAACCCCATGACTGAGAAGGAAGCTCGCATGCTCTTATTTCTAGGTTTGGTTAAGTGTTAACTTTTTTTTTTATTAATGCAACCTTCCCTACATTTTCCATGGGTTTCAAAAGTCCTCTTAACTAGAGGGTTAAATGAAATCTATGGACCTGACCCCGGCCATAAATGAAAGTGAGTTTCCAATAACTGATTTACCTAATTTATAAGGTTGTCATCTTAGGACAGAAGAAAAAAAAAACCACATGGCCCCTTCATTACTTAAATTTAATATTGTCCTCACTTAAGACCTGTGTATATGCTTCTCTTTGGAGCCTTTGAGTCTCGCCCTTGACGCTACATCATAGGCATATCTTTGGAGGCCATGAAGTAGGAGGAAAACGTACTATCCTGTGAGCTAAATATGCTATATAGAATTTTCCCCCTTTCTACTATGGGGGTCATAGTTCTGATAACACCATCTTTGTTACGTTACAGTAACGGGGATTAAATTCACCCTAACCTAACCTAACCTAACCTCTCTTTGTTCAACCAACTACTATTTAACTCTTTTAAGTAACTATATACTCTGGTAATTTCATCATAGGATGAATAAGTGCTTTGTGCAATGCAATGCTGATAAGGGAGACGGTCTAAAGGAAGCCCTTGAGATGATAAGGAAGCAACCACCAATACCCATAATGCAACATGACACTGTATTACGCAGAACACGAGACATGATCACGTTAAATACATGTATTTGTATTAAAGAAGGATTAACAGGGGGACAAACTACCAGCTTCAATGACACCATGTACTTATAACAAGTTGGATTCAATGATAAGCTGTCTCTTACAAGGACTGTATGCAAGTAGAATTTCTAATTAACTCGTTATAACGTACACTGTCATCAAAAATTCATAGCAACATACCCACGTGGAAGCCATGAAGCATTTGCTAAAAAAAAAATATATATAGATAAGAAAAGAAATACAGCTGTAAACACACTAGCTTTCAAGTTAATCATTTCAGTACATCAGTAATGATACCCCGGGATACATATGAATCACGCTGTTGAGATCATACAACAGGTGTAGACCAACATACAGCTTATACAACACCCCCTTTAGCGATACAGGTCCAGTACCCGTATATTCTCCCCGTCTTGATTGTACACGTACACTACACTCGCCACCTAAATTACGGACATTCCACTTTAAAACGATCATTTCAGGACCTGACACATATTAAGGGACCACTACTCACACTCCCTGCAACGACCCCACACCTGAAATGGCCTTAGGAACCACCGTATACGTCACAAAAAGGCCCTGGGAACTGCCTGACCACCACACCAGACAAGGTTCGAGGACGGTGTTGGCTTGTTTGGGGGGAGGGTTTGGGTGGGTTGAGGTGGGGGGTTGGAGAGGGGGAGAGATTGTGTATGTAGGGGGGAGGGTTGTTGTGGGGGGGGGACACACACGACGGTAGTCACGTGACGTGTGGGGGTTTGTGGGGGTGCTCATGGCTGCCACACACCGCCATACGACATGGGGGGGGGGTTGTTTGGGGTTGGGGGATGAGTGGTTGGTCTGGCGGTAAAACAGGTAGTTACCGTCAATGTGGTTGTGGAGCCATTTCCTCCTGAAGGGGGGACGAGGTGGTTAGACAGTCACTTGTTTATAGGGGTATGGTTTAAGGTCAAATGGGGGGAGGGAAGGGGGTTTAAAGTGGACAGTTTACAGTCTATGGAGTGAAATTGATGGTTCTCTGTTAAAGTTGATGACCCTTTGTCATTGATGTGTCATTGATATCTTGACTTAATTAGGATGTTAAAGACTTTGTGAGAGCTTACGTCTTCGTAATGCGTTCTCAACACGACATAGTGAGAGAAATTTGGCATGGACGAAATATATATATAAATATATATATAAAAGGAGCAATTAAACTAGTAATTAAATAATGTGAGCATATTATTAAGATTAAATAAAGACAGGAGCATCTAGAAAGCATTGGGATCAATTACGAACAAGCACGAAAGAGAGATTATATGAAATCTAACGTTGAAAATTATATTCGTACTGTGATGACAAAATATATCAATACAAAAACTATTGTAACATGAACGTTTAACTTAATAGTTTAAACCATTGTGTGTGTGTGTGTGTATATATATATATATATATATATATATATATATATATATATATATATATATATATATATATATATATATTATTCTCTCATACTAGATATCATTTGACTGTTTCCTCTCTTGCTTTTGGGAGGGAAAACAGGAAATTGGGATTTCCACTGGATTCCCTTCAGTAACCTTCAGGATGAGGTTGAGTTACCAGGGGGGAAATATATTACGAATACATTGATCATGTCTTCCATTGATCATTTCTTTCATACCAATTAAGCCTTAACTAGTGTGCATTGGCCCCTAAATTCATCTACCGGTCATTTCTTAATTGGCCATGAAGATAAGGGTTCGTTCAGCTTTAAATGGTTTATTGAGGTCTTAAGCTAATTCAATATGATAACTAATAATATATAAGTCATCTGAAATTAATAAAACAAAGGTGGGGGGAAGAAAATGGGGTGGGGGGGAGAAAGAAAATGGGGTGTGGGGAGGGGATCTCTTGTTAAGGGAAATCCGCCAATTGGTTGCTCAAGAATTAATGTATAGAATACTTAGATAAATATAGATGATTTTTTTCTTTTCACTCTTAAGGATAAATTCATGATGATAATATATCTATAGTAGAAGAGGCAATCAATGACCCCCTTTTAGAAACATACATCCGCTCATTAATCAAGACGCCATTGATATGAGTAACGAGAGAAAAGAAAAAAAAAAACCTTTTTAACTGTTCTAATTCTTTTGTTTCTCTCTGTGTCGTTGAGAGAAGCTTTTCCCCCTGCCCCGGAACACCAAGACCGCCTTCTGTTGCGATGATTCATCACATCGACATGACTGGAGGGAAAAGAGATCCCAACATCCCAGGGCCAGGAGGAGCTGTGTTGTTGCTGCCGGGAGCCCGCCTTCGGAGGGAGGGGGTTAGACTGACTATGGGTCGTGGCTGCCAGACGAACGATACCGCAGCCTGCCAAGGTTACGAGGCAGACAGATGGCTGACTGTTTCGAACAGCGCTGTGATAAGAGATGATGCATTGCATTAGATGTATAACAAGGGGGTTTGGGGATAATGGGGGGGTTGAGGGGATATTGTTTTTTTTTTCGTCTATATCTAACCCCCAACCACCCACCCACCCCGTAATAGATAGGATAATATGCCTTTATTTATTTCTAATTGATTCAACTATGCCTCCCGTCTCCTCGCACTTTACAGTTAAGTAGCTGTGTTACTTACAGCGTAAGTGAAGTCTAGAATAAAATATAAACTTGATATAGTAAATTGATGTCATGAAACATATTTATGTATATGATATCTTTAACATAAAATTAAGCTCCTGCAGGATTACAATAGACAAACACAATGTCCAGATAGACATGTGCTATCTTTGACAGTCTATATAATCTATCGTTAATTTGAAAATATCTATTTTATTATCTATTATGAATCTGGATATCGTTCGGCTAATTTATTCAACATGATGCCGAAAACAGCTGTAAGCTATAAAGCAATCCCGCCCACAGTAGGACCAAACCATATATATATAAATATATATATATATATATATATATATATATATATATATATATATATATATATATATATATATATATAAATAACACATTAGGACAGTGTGAAGTATATATTTTGTATATATAAAAAGCTTTAAAAAAAAAGCGGGCTATACAGTTCCTATGGCGCCAACTTGCCGGATCTTCTAATGTAAACAGAGGCAAGATGGCGTCGTCTGTGCAGGGGAGGAAGGGTAAGGAAAGAAAAAGGACTTTATTGAGATATTCTACAGCCAAGACCGTGTTCTCCTGACGTCATACGAGAGAGAGAGACAGTGTGTAGGTACGTGAGTGACTCAAGCATGACGTTAGTGGAATATACGGAAGTGAGTGTGATAGCGAGTTGGAGGACGAAGGTGATTGGCTAAGTGGGAGGGCGAAGGTGATTGGTTAAGTTGGAGGGCGAAGGTGATTGGCTAAGTTGGAGGGACGAAGGTGATTGGCTAAGAGGGATTTTCACACACACACACACACACACACACACACACACACACATAAAGCTTTTATAAGCCTAAGATACAATGCCTTCACTAACCCTTAAGAGCAATTAAAGAGACATGTCCCCACTGGTGTGGGACCTGGCCCTTGCTCCCCTCCCCCCACACTGCCATGTCCCCACTGGTGTGGGACCTGGCGCTCACTGCTCCCCTCCCCCCCACACTGCCATGTCCCCACTGGTGTGGGACCTGGCGCTCACTGCTCCCCTCCCCCCCACACTGCCATGTCCCCACTGGTGTGGGACCTGGCGCTCACTGCTCCCCTCCCCCCCACACTGCCATGTCCCCACTGGTGTGGGACCTGGCGCTCACTGCTCCCCTCCCCCCACACTGCCATGTCCCCACTGGTGTGGGACCTGGCGCTCACTGCTCCCCTCCCCCCCACACTGCCATGTCCCCACTAGTGTGGGACCTGGCGCTCACTGCTCCCCTCCCCCCCACACTGCCATGTCCCCACTAGTGTGGGACCTGGCGCTCACTGCTCCCCTCCCCCCCACACTGCCATGTCCCCACTAGTGTGGGACCTGGCGATCACTGCCCCTCCCCCACACTGCCATGTCCCCACTGGTGTGGGACCTGGCGCTTGCTCCCCTCCCCCCCACACTGCCATGTCCCCACTGGTGTGGGACCTGGCCCTTGCTCCCCTCCCCCCCACACTGCCATGTCCCCACTGGTGTGGGACCTGGCGCTCACTGCTCCCCTCCCCCCCACACTGCCATGTCCCCACTGGTGTGGGACCTGGCGATCACTGCTCCCTCCCCCCACACTGCCATGTCCCCACTGGTGTGGGACCTGGCGCTCACTGCTCCCCTCCCCCCCACACTGCCATGTCCCCACTGGTGTGGGACCTGGCGCTCTTGCTCCCCTCCCCCCACACTGCCATGTCCCCACTGGTGTGGGACCTGGCGCTCACTGCTCCCCTCCCCCCCACACTGCCATGTCCCCACTGGTGTGGGACCTGGCGATCACTGCTCCCCTCCCCCCCACACTGCCATGTCCCCACTGGTGTGGGGACCTGGCGCTCACTGCTCCCCTCCCCCCCCACACTGCCATGTCCCCACTGGTGTGGGACCTGGCGCTCACTGCTCCCCTCCCCCCACACTGCCATGTCCCCACTGGTGTGGGACCTGGCGCTCACTGCTCCCCTCCCCCCCCCACTGCCATGTCCCACTGTTGGGCACTGCCTTGCCTCCCCCCCATGCCCCACCACTGCCATGTCCCCTACTGGGTGGGACGCTGGCGCTTACTCCCCTCCCCCCCCCCACTGCCATGTCCCCACTGGTGGGGACTGGTGCTCACCTCCCCCCCCCACTGCCATGTCCCCACTGGTGTGGGACCTGGTCCTCCCCCCCCACTGCCATGTCCCACTGGGTGGGACCTGGCCCCTCCCCCTCCCCCCCCACCTGCCTGTCCCACTGGTGCCACCTGCCCTGCTCCCCCCCCCCACTGCTGCCCCACGTGGCCTGTCCCCCCACTGTCCTCCCCCCAGGTGCCATGTCCCCACCGTCGGACCTGGCCTGTCCCCTGCCCCCCCTCCCCCTCCCCACCTGCCATGTCCCCACTGGTGTGGACCTGGTGCTCACTGCTCCCTCCCCCCCACACTGCCATGTCCCCACTGGTGTGACTGGGCACTGTCCTCCCCCACCTCCCCCATGTGGGACTGGCCCTTGTCCTCCCCCACATGCTCCCACGTGTGTGGGACCCGGCGCTCACGCTCCCCTCCCCCCCACATCATGCCATGCCCCCCCCACACTGCCGCCTGGTGGACTGGTACGCCCCCAATGCATGTCCATGGTGGGACTGTATGTCCTCCCCACTGCTCCCAGTTGGACTGGGCTAGCTCCCTCCCCATGCAGCCATGGTGGGCGGCGTCACTGTCCCCCCATGCTGTCCATGTGTGCGCTCAGCTCCCCCCACATGCACCTGGTGGACTGGTGTATTCCCATCTGCCATGTGTGGATGTTAGCCCCCCCACTGCATGTCCATGGGACTGGTCATCCTCCCCCACGCATGTCCATGTGTGAGGCTTGCTCCTCCCCCAGCATGTAGGTGGACTGGCCATGTCCTCCCCCACATGCAGTCCAGTGCTGGTATGTCCTCCCACATGATGCCATGTTGACGGCGCCCCACACGCCATGTCCATGTGTGGACGGTGCTCCCCACTGCATGTCCTGTGGGATTGTCCCCCATGCCATGTCCCAGTGGGAGGCTAGTCCCCCCCACATGCCATTCACTGGGTGATGCATGCTCCCCCGCTCCATGGTGTGGGCTGGCTTCCCCCCCACATCCATGTCCATGGGTGGACTGGCCTGTCCCCCCCCCACCTCCTGGACCTGCCCTGCCCCCCCCAACTGCAGCCATGTACTGGCCACTCCCCCACGCCTGGTGTGGGACCTGGCGCTACGTCCCCTCCCCCCCACACTGCCATGTCCCCACTGGTGTGGACCTGGCTACTGCTCCCCTCCCCCCCACACTGCCATGTCCCCACTGTGTGGGACCTGGCGCTACTGCCCCCTCCCCCCCCCACTGCCATGTCCCACTGTGTGGGACCTGGGCTATGCTCCCCTCCCCCCACACTGCCATGTCCCACTGGTGTGGACCTGGCCACTGCTCCCCTCCCCCCACACTGCCATTCCCACTGGTGTGGACCTGGGCTCACTGCTCCCCTCCCCCCCACACTGCCATGTCCCCACTGGTGTGGGACCTGGCGCTCACTGCTCCCCTCCCCCCCACACTGCCATGTCCCCACTGGTGTGGGACCTGGCGCTCACTGCTCCCCTCCCCCCCACACTGCCATGTCCCCACTGGTGTGGGACCTGGCGCTCACTGCTCCCCTCCCCCCCACACTGCCATGTCCCCACTGGTGTGGGACCTGGTGCTCACTGCTCCCCTCCCCCCCACACTGCCATGTCCCCACTGGTGTGGGACCTGGTGCTTACTGCTCCCCTCCCCCCCACACTGCCATGTCCCCACTGGTGTGGGACCTGGTGCTCACTGCTCCCCTCCCCCCCACACTGCCATGTCCCCACTGGTGTGGGACCTGGTGCTCACTGCTCCCCTCCCCCCCACACTGCCATGTCCCCACTGGTGTGGGACCTGGCGCTCACTGCTCCCCTCCCCCCCACACTGCCATGTCCCCACTGGTGTGGGACCTGGCGCTCACTGCTCCCCTCCCCCCCACACTGCCATGTCCCCACTGGTGTGGGACCTGGCGCTCACTGCTCCCCTCCCCCCCACACTGCCATGTCCCCACTGGTGTGGGACCTGGTGCTCACTGCTCCCCCACACTGCCATGTCCCCACTGGTGTGGGACCTGGCGCTCACTGCTCCCCTCCCCCCCACACTGCCATGTCCCCACTGGTGTGGGACCTGGCGCTCACTGCTCCCCTCCCCCCCACACTGCCATGTCCCCACTGGTGTGGGACCTGGCGCTCTGCTCCCCTCCCCCCCACACTGCCATGTCCCACTGGTGTGGGACCTGGCGCTCACTGCTCCCCTCCCCCCCACACTGCCATGTCCCCACTGGTGTGGGACCTGGTGCTCACTGCTCCCCTCCCCCCACACTGCCATGTCCCCACTGGTGTGGGACCTGGTGCTCACTGCTCCCCTCCCCCCACACTGCCATGTCCCCACTGGTGTGGGACCTGGCGCTCACTGCTCCCCTCCCCCCCACACTGCCATGTCCCCACTGGTGTGGGACCTGGCGCTCACTGCTCCCCTCCCCCCCACACTGCCATGTCCCCACTGGTGTGGGACCTGGCGCTCACTGCTCCCCTCCCCCCCCACACTGCCATGTCCCCACTGGTGTGGGACCTGGCGCTCACTGCTCCCCTCCCCCCCACACTGCCATGTCCCCACTGGTGTGGGACCTGGCGCTCTACTGCTCCCCTCCCCCCCACACTGCCATGTCCCCACTGGTGTGGGACCTGGCGCTCACTGCTCCCCTCCCCCCCACACTGCCATGTCCCCACTGGTGTGGGACCTGGCGCTCACTGCTCCCCTCCCCCCCACACTGCCATGTCCCCACTGGTGTGGGACCTGGCGCTCACTGCTCCCCTCCCCCCCACACTGCCATGTCCCCACTGGTGTGGGACCTGGCGCTCACTGCTCCCCTCCCCCCCCACACTGCCATGTCCCCACTAGTGTGGGACCTGGTGCTCACTGCTCCCCCCACACTGCCATGTCCCCACTGGTGTGGGACCTGGCGCTCACTGCTCCCCTCCCCCCCCACACTGCCATGTCCCCACTGGTGTGGGACCTGGCGCTCACTGCTCCCCTCCCCCCCCACACTGCCATGTCCCCACTGGTGTGGGACCTGGCGCTCACTGCTCCCCTCCCCCCCCACACTGCCATGTCCCCACTGGTGTGGGACCTGCGCTCACTGCTCCCCTCCCCCCACACTGTCCATGTCCCCACTGGTGTGGGACCTGGCGCTCACTGCTCCCCCCCTCCCCCCCACACTGCCATGTCCCCACTGGTGTGGGACCTGGCGCTCACTGCTCCCCTCCCCCCCACACTGCCATGTCCCCACTGGTGTGGGACCTGGCGCTCACTGCTCCCCTCCCCCCCCACACTGCCATGTCCCCACTGGTGTGGGACCTGGCGCTCACTGCTCCCCTCCCCCCCACACTGCCATGTCCCCACTGGTGTGGGACCTGGCGCTCACTGCTCCCCTCCCCCCCCACACTGCCATGTCCCCACTGGTGTGGGACCTGGCGCTCACTGCTCCCCTCCCCCCACACTGCCATGTCCCCACTGGTGTGGGACCTGGCGCTCACTGCTCCCCTCCCCCCCACACTGCCATGTCCCCACTGGTGTGGGACCTGGCGCTCACTGCTCCCCTCCCCCCCACACTGCCATGTCCCCACTGGTGTGGGACCTGGCGCTCACTGCTCCCCTCCCCCCCCACACTGCCATGTCCCCACTGGTGTGGGACCTGGCGCTCACTGCTCCCTCCCCCCCACACTGCCATGTCCCCACTGGTGTGGGACCTGGCGCTCACTGCTCCCCTCCCCCCCCACACTGCCATGTCCCCACTGGTGTGGGACCTGGCGCTTCACTGCTCCCCTCCCCCCCCACACTGCCATGTCCCCACTGGTGTGGGACCTGGCGCTCACTGCTCCCCTCCCCCCCACACTGCTATGTCCCCACTAGTGTGAGACCTGGCACTGCTTCCCCCCCCCACACTACCATGTCCCCACTGGTGTGGGACCTGGCGCTCACTGCCCCCCCCCACACTGCCATGTCCCCACTAGTGTGGGACCTGGTGCTCACTGCTCCCCCACACTGCCATGTCCCCACTGTTGGGGGACCTGGCGCTCACGGCTCCCCTCCCCCCCACGCTGCATGTCCCCACTGGTGTGGACCTGGTGCTCTCTGGCTCCCCCCACACTGCCATGTCCCCACTGGTGTGGGACCTGGCGCTCACTGCTCCCCCACACTGCCATGTCCCCACTGGTGTGGGACCTGGCGCTCACTGCTCCCTCCCCACACACTGCCATGTCCCCACTGATGTGGGGACCTGGCGCTCCACTGCCCCTCCCCCACACTGCCATGTCCCCACTGGTGTGGGACCTGGCGCTCACTGCTTCCCCTCCCCCCCCACAAGCTGGCCATGTCCCCACTGGTGTGGGACCTGGCGCTTCTCCCCCCCCCCCCCCCTTTAACGTAGACCATCCTATTTCACCCCAGACCTGGTGGCCACTGGACATCAGTTCTTTATTCAGTTCCTTCTGAAGCCACTGCTGTATGCCAGGGGCCCCCCCGGCCCCCCCTCCCTCTCGTCCACGTTCCACTGAAAGAGCGAACGTTATACGAGTATAACATGCCTTGTCTTCGTTATACGAGTATAACATGCCTTGTCTTCGTTATACGAGTATAACATGCCTTGTCTTCGTTATACGAGTATAACATGCCTTGTCTTCGTTATACGTGTATAACATGCCTTGTCTTCGTTATACGAGTATAACATGCCTTGTCTTCGTTATACGTGTATAACATGCCTTGTCTTCGTTATACGTGTATAACATGCCTTGTCTTCGTTATACGTGTATAACATGCCTTGTCTTCGTTATACGAGTATAACATGCCTTGTCTTCGTTATACGTGTATAACATGCCTTGTCTTCGTTATACGAGTATAACATGCCTTGTCTTCGTTATACGAGTATAACATGCCTTGTCTTCGTTATACGAGTATAACATGCCTTGTCTTCGTTATACGAGTTATAACATGCCTTGTCTTCGTTATACGTGTATAACATGCCTTGTCTTCGTTATACGAGTATAACATGCCTTGTCTTCGTTATACGAGTATAACATGCCTTGTCTTCGTTATACGAGTATAACATGCCTTGTCTTCGTTATACGAGTATAACATGCCTTGTCTTCGTTATACGAGTATAACATGCCTTGTCTTCGTTATACGAGTATAACATGCCTTGTCTTCGTTATACGACTCATTGGGACCAGCGAGTTGATGGGTGGACCCTGTTGTGCCTTCTGCGATAGATGAATGCCCCTTAGACTCATCTTCACGTTTGTGTTGTGGGGGCTTCGCCATGTACCTCGAAACCCTGTAATGATATATTTTAGCTTTTTTACACTCCCTCCTGCTCCAAGGGCTGAGCAGCACCGCTCCCCCTACCTCAATGCGCGTGTTCTCCCACACTTGGACCACTGAGTTGAACTGTAGGACCCACGATAGATAGGTAACCCCACACACACACACAACACACACACACACACGGGTGGGGATCTCCCCCAGTGTTCGTTAGAATTATCAATAAGGAAGGGAAGAAGAGACAGTGTGAGGGAAGAAGGGACACTGGGAGGGAAGAAGGGACTGTGGGAGGGAAGAAGGGACAGTGGGAGGGAAGAAGGGACAGTGGGAGGGAAGAAGGGACAGTGGGAGGGAAGAAGGGACAGTGGGAGGGAAGAAGGGACAGTGGTAGGGAAGAAGGGACAGTGGGAGGGAAGAAGGGACAGTAGGAGGGAAGAAGGGACAGTGGGATAGATAGACTTGAAGAAGGGACAGTGGAAGGGAGGAAGGGATAGTGGGAGGGAAGAAGGGACAGTGGGAGGGAAGAAGGGACAGTGTGAGGGAAGAAGGGACAGTGGGATAGATAGACATGAAGAAGGGACAATGGAAGGGAGGAAGGGATAGTTGGAGGGAAGAAGGGACAGTGGAAGGGAAGAAGAGACAGTGGGAGGGAAGAAGGGACAGTAGGAGGGAAGAAGGGACAGTGGGATAGATAGACATGAAGAAGGGAAAGTGGAAGGGAGGAAGGGATAGTGGGAGGGAAGAAGGGACAGTGGGAGAGAAGAAGGGACAGTGGGAGGGAAGAAGGGA
The DNA here is from genome assembly GCF_036320965.1 of Panulirus ornatus. Taxonomy (NCBI): domain Eukaryota; kingdom Metazoa; phylum Arthropoda; class Malacostraca; order Decapoda; family Palinuridae; genus Panulirus; species Panulirus ornatus. Next base: position 47,954,807 of record NC_092240.1, on the reverse strand, counting down.
TAGTGGAAGGGAAAAAGGGACAGTGGGAGGGAAGAAGGGACAGTGGAAGGGAAGAAGAGACAGTGGGAGGGAAGAAGGGACAGTGGGAGGGAAGAAGGGACAGTGGGATAGATAGACAAGAAGAAGGGACAGTGGGATAGATAGACATGAAGAAGGGACAGTGGGAGGGAAGAAGGAACACTGGGATAGATAGACAGGTACATAGATCTCTTTTTTTTTTTATTTTTTTTTAACCCCGACGTGAAACTGGAACCTCTGTTGTGAGATGCCAATATGTAATGGTTGGGTGGTAGATGCTCAGTGTGCGATATATATATATATATATATATATATATATATATATATATATATATATATATATATATATATATATATATATATATATATATATATTATACACTGAAATACATCATTATTTTTTTTATCACTGTTTATCACCCAGATCCCAGCCCTCAGGTTGAGACAGAAGGCAGGGCAAGCCCTCAGAAGATAAGGTTGTGGTCAAGTGAGGCGGAGGAGGGTTTTAAAATAGGCTGTAACCAAAGCCTACATTTTAGAAACTAGGCTGTAACCAAAGCCTACATTTTAGAAACTAGGCTGTAACCAAAGCCTACATTTTAGAAACTAGGCTGTAACCAAAGCCTACATTTTAGAAACTAGGCTGTAAACAAAACCTACATTTTAAAAACTAGGCTGCACTTCAACCAAAACCTACATTTTAGAAACTAGGCTGTAAACAAAACCTACATTTTAGAAACTAGGCTGTAAACAAAACCTACATTTTAGAAACTAGGCTGTACTTCAACCAAAACCAAAGCCTACATTTTAGAAACTAGGCTGCAACTAGGCTGTACTTCAACCAAAGCCTAGTTAGAATAAAGTGTCGTTCGATGGGAGGGTAGAACACCTGTTCTCATGGAACAGGTGTTGGTTTTATAATCCCGGTGGGATGGGGTGGTGTGTGGGAGGGAGAGGAGAGGAGAGGTCTCTCTCTCTCTCTCTCTCTCTCTCTCTCTCTCTCTCTCTCTCTCTCTCTCTCTCTCTCTCTCTCTCTCGACTGGCCACATAGATAGTAGTCCTAGGTGTGAAAAGAGAGAGAGTAATTACCTGGGATCCTAAAAGCCCCAGGGGATGGTTGAGGAAGGGGGGGGAGAGGGAGGGAAGGGGGTCCCAAAAGGAGTGTGTGTACTTGGAATGGACTGGGGGGGGGGGTCCACTCGTGTGTGGTGGGGAACCCCCATCTCTTGTCCATTCTCTACTGTCATACAACACACACACACACACACACACATATATATATATATTTAATATATATGAATGTGGAAGTGGGTCGTGTGGCAATTGAGAGTATAATTGAAGTACATTTGGTACCTTACGTTGCAAAAAGGTAGGGTTGTATACTGAAACAAGAGCTGGTCACTGGGAATACCTGGTTGAAAAGGAGGAACATGGTTAAGTATATGTATGTGAGTCGGAAAGATGGTTAGCTGGCATTACTGAGTTATGTATTAAATGATAAGCGTGCAAAAGAGAGACTATTGGATGTGAATGTGTTGAGAGGATCAGCTGGCGAGGTGGCTGATCATTATGTGGTGCAGGCGAGGGTCAAGAGTTGTGGAGGTTTTCAGAAAAGAGGAAATGACGTGAGGAGGAAGAGTGGTGAGAGTAAGTGAGCTTGGAAGAGAGACTTGTGTGAAGAAATGCCAGGAGAGATTGAGTGTAGAATGGCATAATGGAGAAGGTAAATGGAGCAAGGGGAGTGGGTTAGGAATGGGAGGTATTTAGGGAAGCAGTGATGGCATGTGCAAGAAAAGTATGCAGTGTGCGGAAGGTGGAAAGTTTAAGAAATGATAGTGTCGTGGGATGAGGAAGTAAAGTTGCTAGCTAAAGAAAAAAAAAGAGAATGAGAATGGAAATGAGGAGGAGAGGTTGACAAAGGGAAGACCAAACCGGAGAGGGAAGGATGGAGTTAATAAGATTTTGGGTGTTCAAGACCTGAACATGCAGGAGGGTGAAAGGCCTGCACAGGATAGAGTGAATTGGAACGATGTGTTATACTAGGGACGACGCGCTGCCAGTGGACTGAACCAAGGTATCTGAGCGTGCCGTGGGAAACCATGGAAAGATCTGTGGGGTCTGGCTGTGAACAGGGAGCTGTGGTTTCGGTGCATCACACATGACAACTGGAGACTGGATAAGATCAAATGAAGCCTGTTCCTCGTCTTTTCGTGAACGCAACATCTTTGACGCCATTTCCCGCGTTAGCGAGGTAGTATCAAGAATGAGCCTTAGAGGGAAAACTCCTCACTTGGCCCCTTTCTCCATTCTTTTTCTTGGAAAAGTAAAAACAAGAGGGGAGGATTTCCAGCCCCCCGCTCCCTCCCCTTTTTAGTCGCCTTCTTCGACACGCAGGGAATACGTGGCAAGTATTCTTTCTCCCCTATCCCCAGGGATAATATATATATATATATATATATATATATATATATATATATATATATATATATATATATATATATATATATATATTCCGGGAAAGGTGAGAATGCCAGACAGAATTAAAAAGTTAATCCCTTGCTGCCCCGCCTTTCAATTTAGTGACTTTATCCGCGCCAAAATGAAGGTCAACAAATGACGAGCGGCTTAGGTCAGGTCAGGTCAGGTCACGCCCGTGACCCCCCCCCCCCCATCCTCCTGCCCACTATCCCTTCACCCACCCCCGATTGACTTAGAACCAGGTAATGTGTGTGTGTGTGTGTGTGTGTGTGTGTGTGTGTGTGTGTATGTGTGTGTGTGTGTGTGTGTGTGTGTGTGTGTGTGTGTGTGTGTGTGTCATGGGTTCATATTAGGAGCTTCATATCGTTGTATTATATTATAAAAAGGGTGGGTGGATGTACGTGGGTTTTGAACACCTGAAGATGATGTTGAAGATGTTACATGGGGTCACATATGTGCACAGTGAGGGTGGGTGGATGTACGTGGGTTTTGAACACCTGAAGAAGATGTTGAAAATGTTACATGGAGGTCACATATGTGCACAGTGAGGGTGGGTGTATGTACGTGGGTTTTGAACACCTGAAGAAGATGTTGAAGATGTTACATGGGGTCACATATGTGCACAGTGAGGGTGGGTGGATGTACGTGGGTTTTGAACACCTGAAGAAGATGTTGAAGATGTTACATGGGGTCACATATGTGCACAGTGAGGGTGGGTGGATGTACGTGGGTTTTGAACACCTGAAGAAGATGTTGAAGATGTTACATGGAGGTCACATATGTGCACAGTGAGGGTGGGTGTATGTACGTGGGTTTTGAACACCTGAAGAAGATGTTGAAGATGTTACATGGAGGTCACATATGTGCACAGTGAGGGTGGGTGTATGTACGTGGGTTTTGAACACCTGAAGATGATGTTGAAGATGTTACATGGGGTCAAATATGTGCACAGTGAGGGTGGGTGTATGTACGTGGGTTTTGAACACCTGAAGAAGATGTTGAAGATGTTACATGGAGGTCACATATGTGCACAGTGAGGGTGGGTGGATGTACGTGGGTCTTAACACCTGAAGAAGATGTTGAAGATGTTACATGGAGGTCACATATGTGCACAGTGAGGGTGGGTGGATGTACATGGGTCTTAACACCTGAAGAAGATGTTGAAGATGTTACATGGGGGTCACATATGTGCACAGTGAGGGTGGGTGTATGTACGTGGGTTTTGAACACCTGAAGATGTTGAAGATGTTACATGGGGGTCACATATGTGCACAGTGAGGGTGGGTGTATGTACGTGGGTTTTGAACACCTGAAGAAGATGTTGAAGATGTTACATGGAGGTCACATATGTGCACAGTGAGGGTGGGTGGATGTACGTGGGTTTTGAACACCTGAAGAAGATGTTGAAGATGTTGCATGGAGGTCACATATGTGCACAGTGAGGGTGGGTGGATGTACGTGGGTTTTGAACACCTGAAGAAGATGTTGAAGATGTTACATGGAGGTCACATATGTGCACAGTGAGGGTGGGTGGATGTACGTGGGTTTTGAACACCTGAAGAAGATGTTGAAGATGTTACATGGAGGTCACATATGTGCACAGTGAGGATGGGTGGATGTAGGTGGGTTTTGAACACCTGAAGAAGATGTTGAAGATGTTACATGGAGGTCACATATGTGCACAGTGAGGGTGGGTGGATGTACGTGGGTTTTGAACACCTGAAGAAGATGTTGAAGATGTTACATGGAGGTCACATATGTGCACAGTGAGGGTGGGTGGATGTCGGTGGGTTTTGAACACCTGAAGAAGATGTTGAAGATGTTACATGGAGGTCACATATGTGCACAGTGAGGGTGGGTGGATGTACGTGGGTTTTGAACACCTGAAGAAGATGTTGAAGATGTTACATGGAGGTCACATATGTGCACAGTGAGGGTGGGTGTATGTAGGTGGGTTTTGAACACCTGAAGAAGATGTTGAAGATGTTACATGGAGGTCACATATGTGCACAGTGAGGGTGGGTGGATGTACGTGGGTTTTGAACACCTGAAGAAGATGTTGAAGATGTTGCATGGAGGTCACATATGTGCACAGTGAGGTGGGTGGATGTACGTGGGTTTTGAACACCTGAAGAAGATGTTGAAGATGTTGCATGGAGGTCACATATGTGCACAGTGAAGGTGGGTGGATGTACGGTGGGTTTTGAACACCTGAAGAAGATGTTGAAGATGTTACATGGGGGTCACATATGT
>NC_092240.1:47902558-47945058 GCF_036320965.1 Panulirus ornatus | reverse complement strand
GTAAGATGAAGTGTTTGACATCGAAAATGTTCTAGATCCATGGTGCCCCTAGATCCATGGTGCCCCTAGATCCATGGTGTCCCTAGATCCATGGTGTCCCTAGATCCATGGTGCCCCTAGATCCATGGTGCCCCTAGATCCATGGTGTCCCTAGATCCATGGTGCCCCTAGATCCATGGTGCCCCTAGATCCGTGGTGTCCCTAGATCCATGGTGCCCCTAGATCCATGGTGCCCCTAGATCCGTGGTGCCCCTAGATCCATGGTGTCCCTAGATCCATGGTGCCCCTAGATCCATGGTGCCCCTAGATCCGTGGTGTCCCTAGATCCATGGTGCCCCTAGATCCATGGTGCCCCTAGATCCATGGTGCTCCTAGATCCATGGTGCCCCTAGATCCATGGTGTCCCTAGATCCATGGTGCCCCTAGATCCATGGTGCCCCTAGATCCATGGTGCCCCTAGATCCATGGTGCTCCTAGATCCATGGTGCCCCTAGATCCATGGTGCCCCTAGATCCATGGTGCCCCTAGATCCATGGTGCCCCTAGATCCATGGTGTCCCTAGATCCATGGTGCCCCTAGATCCATGGTGCCCCTAGATCCGTGGTGCCCCTAGATCCATGGTGCCCCTAGATCCATGGTGCCCCCTAGATCCATGGTGCTCCTAGATCCATGGTGCCCCTAGATCCGTGGTGCCCATAGATCCATGGTGCCCCTAGATCCATGGTGCCCCTAGATCCATGGTGCCCCTAGATCCGTGGTGCCCATAGATCCATGGTGCCCCTAGATCCATGGTGCCCCTAGATCCATGGTGCCCCTAGATCCATGGTCCTCAAGTGGCCGAGGTCGTGAGATATTTTTGGTTTGTTTTGGTTATGTTTGGGGTGACACACGTACCATAAGCTGGAATTAGGGAAGACAGTTTGGAAACTTTGAGTGAGAATGGGTGAGAGAGAGGGATGTGGTATGCTTATAAAAAAAAAAGGAAAAAAGAATGCTATTCATTAGAAATAGCTAGACGCAGTGGTGATAGAGAAATGGTTAAGTATCGGATACAGTGATGGGATTTCTGCACATGTAAAGTGGGTAAAGTAATAGGCACATGTATGAGTGAAGAGAGAAGTGTTACACTGGCTGTGTGTTGAGGGGTGTATGCGAGTGAATACAGAGGAAAGTGGATTAAGTAATAGACAAATAGATAGGTAGATTAGATTAGTAGATTCGTATGGAGGGAAGAGATAGATACGTCACTTTTAGAAGTAGATTAGATCAATAGATTCGTAAGGAGGGAGGAAATAGATAAGTCACTTTTACAATACGTATATTTCATGTGTAGATACGAGCAGGTAGTCTACTTCGTGCTGGTTATGAAGTAGTTACTGTAGTCGTACAATACTGTCCCCATTTGGGGCCAGAGAAGAAGTAGTTCGGGAAGAAGTAGTTCGGTTTAGACTGACGACGCTCATGTACATTTGCAGCGTCTGTGTGCCAGCGAACGCGTCTGCGGGCGAAGGCAGTTCTGCGATCACCACTACGGCGTGTGCCGCGACCGGGCGAAGGAGGGCCAGCCCTGCCGCCACGACCATATGTGCCAACGGGGCTTAGACTGCCGCTTCGGCGCCTGCCAGCCGCAAGTGGCGCGCGGCCGCGAGGGCGCCAGGTGCCGCAAGGATCGCGACTGCGACGAGGGGCTGTGCTGCGCCCGCCGCCATGGCCAACGAGTTTGCCAGCGACGCATCCCGCTGGGTCACAAGTGCTTCGTGCCTGACGGAGGCCCCGACTACGCCATCAATGAGCGGTGCCCTTGCCAGAGCGGCCTTATCTGTAAGTACACCAGTCCCGAGCCGCCGCCCTCCGACCCAGCAATCACCTTCTGGTCCGCCTACGAGAGTATGAGGTGCGTTCCTCCCTCACACGATCCCCATAGCAAGGCATCGTAGGAGAGAGAGAGAGAGAGAGAGAGAGAGAGAGAGAGATCCTCTCTCTCTTGGCCGTCAGCAAGCTGGACGCCACCACCCCCTGGTCACCAAGGACTGATCGTCAGCAGGCAGGTCACCAAGGGACTGATCGTCAGCAGGCAGGTCACCAGGGACTGATCATCAGCTGGAAGGTCATCAGGGACTGATCATCAGCTGGCAGGTCACCAGGGACTGATCATCAGCTGGCAGGTCACCAGGGACTAACCATCAGCAGGCAGGTCACCAGGGACTGATCATCAGCAGGCAGGTCACCAGGGACTGATCATCAGCTGGCAGGTCACCAGGGACTGATCGTCAGCAGGCAGGTCACCAGGGACTGATCATCAGCAGGCAGGTCAACAGGGACTGATCATCAGCTGGCAGGTCACCAGGGACTGATCGTCAGCAGGCAGGTCACCAGGGACTGATCATCAGCTGGCAGGTCACCAGGGACTGATCATCAGCAGGCAGGTCACCAGGGACTGATCATCAGCTGGCAGGTCACCAGGGACTAACCATCAGCAGGCAGGTCACCAGGGAAAGGTCATCGGCAGGCAGGTCACCAGGGACTGATCATCAGCTGGCAGGTCACCAGGGACTGATCATCAGCAGGCAGGTCACCAGGGAAAGGTCATCGGCAGGCAGGTCACCAGGGACTGATCATCAGCTGGCAGGTCACCAGGGAAAGGTCATCGGCAGGCAGGTCACCAGGGACTGATCATCAGCAGGCAGGTCACCAGGGACTGATCATCAGCTGGCAGGTCACCAGGGACTAACCATCAGCAGGCAGGTCACCAAGGGACTGATCGTCAGCAGGCAGGTCACCAGGGAAAGGTCATCGGCAGGCAGGTCACCAGGGAAAGGTCATCGGCAGGCAGGTCACCAGGGACTGATCATCAGCAGGCAGGTCACCAGGGAAAGGTCATCGGCAGGCAGGTCACCAGGGACTGATCATCAGCAGGCAGGTCACCAGGGACTGATCATCAGCTGGCAGGTCACCAGGGACTGATCATCAGCTGGCAGGTCACCAGGGACTGATCATCAGCAGGCAGGTCACCAGGGACTGATCATCAGCTGGCAGGTCACCAGGGACTGATCATCAGCTGGCAGGTCACCAGGGAAAGGTCATCGGCAGGCAGGTCACCAGGGACTGATCATCAGCAGGCAGGTCACCAGGGAAAGGTCATCGGCAGGCAGGTCACCAGGGACTGATCATCAGCAGGCAGGTCACCAGGGACTGATCATCAGCTGGCAGGTCACCAGGGACTGATCATCAGCTGGCAGGTCACCAGGGAAAGGTCATCGGCAGGCAGGTCACCAGGGAAAGGTCATCGGCAGGCAGGTCACCAGGGACTGATCATCAGCTGGCAGGTCACCAGGGACTGATCATCAGCTGGCAGGTCACCAGGGAAAGGTCATCGGCAGGCAGGTCACCAGGGAAAGGTCATCGGCAGGCAGGTCACCAGGGACTGATCATCAGCTGGCAGGTCACCAGGGACTGATCATCAGCTGGCAGGTCACCAGGGACTGATCATCAGCTGGCAGGTCACCAGGGACTGATCATCAGCTGGCAGGTCACCAGGGACTGATCATCAGCAGGCAGGTCACCAGGGACTGATCATCAGCTGGCAGGTCACCAGGGACTGATCATCAGCTGGCAGGTCACCAGGGAAAGGTCATCGGCAGGCAGGTCACCAGGAAAGGTCATCGGCAGGCAGGTCACCAGGGAAAGGTCATCGGCAGGCAGGTCACCAAGGGACTGATCGTCAGCAGGCAGGTCACCAAGGGACTGATCGTCAGCAGGCAGGTCACCAGGGACTGATCATCAGCAGGCAGGTCACCAGGGAAAGGTCATCGGCAGGCAGGTCACCAGGGAAAGGTCATCGGCAGGCAGGTCACCAGGGACTGATCATCAGCTGGCAGGTCACCAGGGACTGATCATCAGCTGGCAGGTCACCAGGGAAAGGTCATCGGCAGGCAGGTCACCAGGGAAAGGTCATCGGCAGGCAGGTCACCAGGGACTGATCATCAGCAGGCAGGTCACCAGGGAAAGGTCATCGGCAGGCAGGTCACCAGGGACTGATCATCAGCTGGCAGGTCACCAGGGACTGATCATCAGCTGGCAGGTCACCAGGGACTGATCATCAGCAGGCAGGTCACCAGGGACTGATCATCAGCTGGCAGGTCACCAGGGACTGATCATCAGCTGGCAGGTCACCAGGGACTGATCATCAGCTGGCAGGTCACCAGGGACTGATCATCAGCTGGCAGGTCACCAGGGACTGATCATCAGCTGGCAGGTCACCAGGGACTGATCATCAGCTGGCAGGTCACCAGGGACTGATCATCAGCTGGCAGGTCACCAGGGACTGATCATCAGCTGGCAGGTCACCAGGGACTGATCATCAGCTGGCAGGTCACCAGGGACTAACCATCAGCAGGCAGGTCACCAGGGACTGATCATCAGCTGGCAGGTCACCAGGGACTGATCATCAGCAGGCAGGTCACCAGGGACTGATCATCAGCTGGCAGGTCACCAGGGACTGATCATCAGCAGGCAGGTCACCAGGGAAAGGTCATCGGCAGGCAGGTCACCAGGGACTGATCATCAGCTGGCAGGTCACCAGGGACTGATCATCAGCTGGCAGGTCACCAGGGACTGATCATCAGCTGGCAGGTCACCAGGGACTGATCATCAGCTGGCAGGTCACCAGGGACTGATCATCAGCTGGCAGGTCACCAGGGAAAGGTCATCGGCAGGCAGGTCACCAGGGACTGATCATCAGCAGGCAGGTCACCAGGGACTGATCATCAGCAGGCAGGTCACCAGGGACTGATCATCAGCAGGCAGGTCACCAGGGACTGATCATCAGCTGGCAGGTCACCAGGGACTGATCATCAGCTGGCAGGTCACCAGGGACTGATCATCAGCTGGCAGGTCACCAGGGACTGATCATCAGCTGGCAGGTCACCAGGGACTGATCATCAGCAGGCAGGTCACCAGGGACTGATCATCAGCAGGCAGGTCACCAGGGACTGATCATCAGCTGGCAGGTCACCAGGGACTGATCATCAGCTGGCAGGTCACCAGGGAAAGGTCATCGGCAGGCAGGTCACCAGGGACTGATCATCAGCAGGCAGGTCACCAGGGACTGATCATCAGCAGGCAGGTCACCAGGGACTGATCATCAGCAGGCAGGTCACCAGGGACTGATCATCAGCAGGCAGGTCACCAGGGACTGATCATCAGCTGGCAGGTCACCAGGGACTGATCATCAGCAGGCAGGTCACCAGGGACTGATCATCAGCAGGCAGGTCACCAGGGACTGATCATCAGCTGGCAGGTCACCAGGGACTAACCATCAGCAGGCAGGTCACCAGGGAAAGGTCATCGGCAGGCAGGTCACCAGGGACTGATCATCAGCTGGCAGGTCACCAGGGACTGATCATCAGCAGGCAGGTCACCAAGGGACTGATCGTCAGCAGGCAGGTCACCAGGGACTGATCATCAGCAGGCAGGTCACCAGGGACTGATCATCAGCTGGCAGGTCACCAGGGACTGATCATCAGCAGGCAGGTCACCAGGGACTGATCATCAGCTGGCAGGTCACCAGGGACTGATCATCAGCTGGCAGGTCACCAGGGACTGATCATCAGCTGGCAGGTCACCAGGGACTGATCATCAGCAGGCAGGTCACCAGGGACTGATCATCAGCTGGCAGGTCACCAGGGACTGATCATCAGCAGGCAGGTCACCAGGGACTAACCATCAGCAGGCAGGTCACCAGGGACTGATCATCAGCTGGCAGGTCACCAGGGACTGATCATCAGCTGGCAGGTCACCAGGGACTGATCATCAGCTGGCAGGTCACCAGGGACTGATCATCAGCAGGCAGGTCACCAGGGACTGATCATCAGCAGGCAGGTCACCAGGGAAAGGTCATCGGCAGGCAGGTCACCAGGGACTGATCATCAGCTGGCAGGTCACCAGGGACTGATCATCAGCTGGCAGGTCACCAGGGACTGATCATCAGCTGGCAGGTCACCAGGGACTGATCATCAGCAGGCAGGTCACCAGGGACTGATCATCAGCTGGCAGGTCACCAGGAAAGGTCATCGGCAGGCAGGTCACCAGGGACTGATCATCAGCTGGCAGGTCACCAGGGACTGATCATCAGCTGGCAGGTCACCAGGGACTGATCATCAGCAGGCAGGTCACCAGGGACTGATCATCAGCTGGCAGGTCACCAGGGACTGATCATCAGCAGGCAGGTCACCAGGGACTGATCATCAGCTGGCAGGTCACCAGGGACTGATCATCAGCAGGCAGGTCACCAGGGACTGATCATCAGCAGGCAGGTCACCAGGGACTGATCATCAGCTGGCAGGTCACCAGGGACTGATCATCAGCAGGCAGGTCACCAGGGACTGATCATCAGCAGGCAGGTCACCAGGGACTGATCATCAGCTGGCAGGTCACCAGGGACTGATCATCAGCAGGCAGGTCACCAGGGACTGATCATCAGCTGGCAGGTCACCAGGGACTGATCATCAGCTGGCAGGTCACCAGGGACTGATCATCAGCTGGCAGGTCACCAGGGACTGATCATCAGCAGGCAGGTCACCAGGGAAAGGTCATCGGCAGGCAGGTCACCAGGGAAAGGTCATCGGCAGGCAGGTCACCAGGGAAAGGTCATCGGCAGGCAGGTCACCAGGGACTGATCATCAGCTGGCAGGTCACCAGGGACTGATCATCAGCTGGCAGGTCACCAGGGACTGATCATCAGCTGGCAGGTCACCAGGGACTGATCATCAGCTGGCAGGTCACCAGGGAAAGGTCATCGGCAGGCAGGTCACCAGGGACTGATCATCAGCTGGCAGGTCACCAGGGAAAGGTCATCGGCAGGCAGGTCACCAGGGACTGATCATCAGCAGGCAGGTCACCAAGGGACTGATCGTCAGCAGGCAGGTCACCAGGGACTGATCATCAGCTGGCAGGTCACCAGGGACTGATCATCAGCAGGCAGGTCACCAAGGGACTGATCGTCAGCAGGCAGGTCACCAGGGACTGATCATCAGCAGGCAGGTCACCAGGGACTGATCATCAGCAGGCAGGTCACCAGGGACTGATCATCAGCTGGCAGGTCACCAGGGAAAGGTCATCGGCAGGCAGGTCACCAGGGACTGATCATCAGCAGGCAGGTCACCAGGGACTGATCATCAGCTGGCAGGTCACCAGGGAAAGGTCATCGGCAGGCAGGTCACCAGGGACTGATCATCAGCAGGCAGGTCACCAGGGACTGATCATCAGCAGGCAGGTCACCAGGGACTGATCATCAGCAGGCAGGTCACCAGGGACTGATCATCAGCTGGCAGGTCACCAGGGACTGATCATCAGCTGGCAGGTCACCAGGGACTGATCATCAGCAGGCAGGTCACCAGGGAAAGGTCATCGGCAGGCAGGTCACCAAGGGACTGATCGTCAGCAGGCAGGTCACCAGGGACTGATCATCAGCTGGCAGGTCACCAGGGACTGATCATCAGCTGGCAGGTCACCAGGGACTGATCATCAGCAGGCAGGTCACCAGGGACTGATCATCAGCTGGCAGGTCACCAGGGACTGATCATCAGCAGGCAGGTCACCAGGGAAAGGTCATCGGCAGGCAGGTCACCAGGGAAAGGTCATCGGCAGGCAGGTCACCAGGGACTGATCATCAGCTGGCAGGTCACCAGGGACTGATCATCAGCTGGCAGGTCACCAGGGAAAGGTCATCGGCAGGCAGGTCACCAGGGAAAGGTCATCGGCAGGCAGGTCACCAGGGACTGATCATCAGCTGGCAGGTCACCAGGGAAAGGTCATCGGCAGGCAGGTCACCAGGAAAGGTCATCGGCAGGCAGGTCACCAGGGACTGATCATCAGCTGGCAGGTCACCAGGGACTGATCATCAGCTGGCAGGTCACCAGGGACTGATCATCAGCTGGCAGGTCACCAGGGACTGATCATCAGCAGGCAGGTCACCAGGGACTGATCATCAGCTGGCAGGTCACCAGGGAAAGGTCATCGGCAGGCAGGTCACCAGGGACTGATCATCAGCTGGCAGGTCACCAGGGAAAGGTCATCGGCAGGCAGGTCACCAGGGAAAGGTCATCGGCAGGCAGGTCACCAGGGACTGATCATCAGCAGGCAGGTCACCAGGGACTGATCATCAGCAGGCAGGTCACCAGGGACTGATCATCAGCAGGCAGGTCACCAGGGAAAGGTCATCGGCAGGCAGGTCACCAGGGACTGATCATCAGCTGGCAGGTCACCAGGGAAAGGTCATCGGCAGGCAGGTCACCAGGGACTGATCATCAGCTGGCAGGTCACCAGGGACTGATCATCAGCTGGCAGGTCACCAGGGACTGATCATCAGCTGGCAGGTCACCAGGGACTGATCATCAGCTGGCAGGTCACCAGGGAAAGGTCATCGGCAGGCAGGTCACCAGGGACTGATCATCAGCAGGCAGGTCACCAGGGACTGATCATCAGCAGGCAGGTCACCAGGGACTGATCATCAGCTGGCAGGTCACCAGGGACTGATCATCAGCTGGCAGGTCACCAGGGAAAGGTCATCGGCAGGCAGGTCACCAAGGGACTGATCGTCAGCAGGCAGGTCACCAAGGGACTGATCGTCAGCAGGCAGGTCACCAGGGACTGATCATCAGCTGGCAGGTCACCAGGGACTGATCATCAGCAGGCAGGTCACCAGGGAAAGGTCATCGGCAGGCAGGTCACCAGGGACTGATCATCAGCTGGCAGGTCACCAGGGACTGATCATCAGCTGGCAGGTCACCAGGGACTGATCATCAGCTGGCAGGTCACCAGGGAAAGGTCATCGGCAGGCAGGTCACCAGGGAAAGGTCATCGGCAGGCAGGTCACCAGGGACTGATCATCAGCTGGCAGGTCACCAGGGACTGATCATCAGCTGGCAGGTCACCAGGGACTGATCATCAGCTGGCAGGTCACCAGGGACTGATCATCAGCTGGCAGGTCACCAGGGACTGATCATCAGCTGGCAGGTCACCAGGGACTGATCATCAGCAGGCAGGTCACCAGGGAAAGGTCATCGGCAGGCAGGTCACCAGGGACTGATCATCAGCTGGCAGGTCACCAGGGAAAGGTCATCGGCAGGCAGGTCACCAGGGAAAGGTCATCGGCAGGCAGGTCACCAGGGACTGATCATCAGCTGGCAGGTCACCAGGGACTGATCATCAGCTGGCAGGTCACCAGGGACTGATCATCAGCAGGCAGGTCACCAGGGACTGATCATCAGCTGGCAGGTCACCAGGGACTGATCATCAGCAGGCAGGTCACCAGGGACTGATCATCAGCTGGCAGGTCACCAGGGACTGATCATCAGCAGGCAGGTCACCAAGGGACTGATCGTCAGCAGGCAGGTCACCAGGGACTGATCATCAGCTGGCAGGTCACCAGGGACTGATCATCAGCAGGCAGGTCACCAGGGACTGATCATCAGCTGGCAGGTCACCAGGGACTGATCATCAGCTGGCAGGTCACCAGGGACTGATCATCAGCTGGCAGGTCACCAGGGACTGATCATCAGCAGGCAGGTCACCAGGGACTGATCATCAGCTGGCAGGTCACCAGGGACTGATCATCAGCTGGCAGGTCACCAGGGACTGATCATCAGCTGGCAGGTCACCAGGGACTGATCATCAGCTGGCAGGTCACCAGGGACTGATCATCAGCTGGCAGGTCACCAGGGACTGATCATCAGCAGGCAGGTCACCAGGGACTGATCATCAGCTGGCAGGTCACCAGGGACTGATCATCAGCAGGCAGGTCACCAAGGGACTGATCGTCAGCAGGCAGGTCACCAGGGACTGATCATCAGCTGGCAGGTCACCAGGGACTGATCATCAGCTGGCAGGTCACCAGGGACTGATCATCAGCTGGCAGGTCACCAGGGAAAGGTCATCGGCAGGCAGGTCACCAGGGACTGATCATCAGCTGGCAGGTCACCAGGGACTGATCATCAGCTGGCAGGTCACCAGGGACTGATCATCAGCTGGCAGGTCACCAGGGACTGATCATCAGCTGGCAGGTCACCAGGGACTGATCATCAGCTGGCAGGTCACCAGGGACTGATCATCAGCTGGCAGGTCACCAGGGACTGATCATCAGCAGGCAGGTCACCAGGGACTGATCATCAGCTGGCAGGTCACCAGGGACTGATCATCAGCTGGCAGGTCACCAGGGAAAGGTCATCGGCAGGCAGGTCACCAGGGAAAGGTCATCGGCAGGCAGGTCACCAGGGACTGATCATCAGCTGGCAGGTCACCAGGGAAAGGTCATCGGCAGGCAGGTCACCAGGGACTGATCATCAGCTGGCAGGTCACCAGGGACTGATCATCAGCAGGCAGGTCACCAGGGACTGATCATCAGCAGGCAGGTCACCAGGGACTGATCATCAGCAGGCAGGTCACCAGGGAAAGGTCATCGGCAGGCAGGTCACCAAGGGACTGATCGTCAGCAGGCAGGTCACCAGGGACTGATCATCAGCTGGCAGGTCACCAGGGAAAGGTCATCGGCAGGCAGGTCACCAAGGGACTGATCGTCAGCAGGCAGGTCACCAGGGACTGATCATCAGCAGGCAGGTCACCAGGGAAAGGTCATCGGCAGGCAGGTCACCAGGGACTGATCATCAGCTGGCAGGTCACCAGGGACTGATCATCAGCTGGCAGGTCACCAGGGACTGATCATCAGCTGGCAGGTCACCAGGGACTGATCATCAGCAGGCAGGTCACCAGGGATACCACATCGCTCCCATTTCACTCTTTTATTCATTTGCCCTCCTCTTACCCTCGCTATGTTCAGGCCCCGATCACACAAAATCTTTTTCAACTCCATCTTTCCACTCCAATTTGGTTCTCCCTCTTCTCCTTTGTTCCCTCCACCTCCGACACATATATCCTCTTGGTCAATCTTTCCTCACTCATCCTCTCCAAAAATAAGGAACCAAAAATAAGAAACAAAAATGTAGTGTGGGTGACTGACTAATGCTAGGCTTAGTGTCACTTTCACTGATAATTTTATTTCTTTATTTTCCTTTTCCCTCTAAAATATGTCATTTCCTCAGTAATTGAAACAACTTTTCTTCTGTATGGAAAAGCAACAAGTCCAGTATTATGCTGGCATAAGGAAGGTAGTGATTACCAAAAATAACCCGAGCATTTAATACGTCTGTCAGACTCTTGTTTTTGTAAGTGAAACATCTTGTTTGCTGTAATGACAGTGAACATGGGCATTCCCATATAATACTCTTTCACTCTCCTGTGATAGACTACACGTTGACCACATGACCACTACACTGACCTTAGGATCTCAGTTTATACCTAAATGACTAAATAATAAATTTTTTTCTCTCTTGGTAGAATACTTGAAGATATGAATTAGGTTCACTTTACTGCACCAGCCCTACTGTGATTTCATAAACATGCCATCTGAATTGAATGTTTACCTTATTTTTTTCTTTTAAGAAAGCACGGAGAAGAATGCTGGATGTGCGAGGACGAGTGGTAGTGTACAGCGTGGTGGCTTGCCCTCATTGTCTGGCTGCTAAAAAGACACTAGATGATCATGGATTACTATATACTGATGTGTCAGTAGATCATTTTCCAGCCATACGAAGCTGGCTTCAGGTAACATTTCTTATGTTTCTTCTTTCTGTGTACAATATAACATGAAAAGATTGAGATTGAAATTAAGAATCACAGGAAGTCCATGTATAACAATGGTGAAACATAACTGGAAAATGCGACTTTAATCAAAATGACATTCATTACGATGGGTTTTCTTTTAGGTGTAGTATTTTGAACTGGGTTTGCATTCTCAGACAACAGATCTGAAACATATTTTGTGGACAAACAAGGCCAAAAACCTTTTGAAAATATAAAAAAATTATGATAACTTGATAGCACTGTAAAAGAGATGTAAATAAAGGCTTTATTGTAGAAGCTCCTGCTTTTTCTATGATTAGATATATACCCATAATCACAGGCATCTGACATTGAAGCTCATCTGCCAGTTAATTCTTGTGCTCAACAACCATTCCATGTTCATCATTAATCTGTTCCTTTTTCTGATCAATTGAGCGGGAGGTGAAGCAGCTGCAGTTTTCAAAAATTCATTGATCTTAGAATCTATTAGTTGTCCTTACTGTTTTTTTCTGGAAGTGAATGTATCTCACCTCTGTTTTTTTTTACCACACACTTGAACTTGAGTATTAAATTATCACTTCAAAGTGGTGTATCAGAAATGATGATTGTGATCATGAGGTCATATGCATACAAGAGGACCTTCATACTGAGGTTTGTCTGAGGTAATGGGAGGTCGTTTAGGAAGAAACTGAAGAGAGTTGGAGAAAGAACTGCTGCTTGGGGAACTCCATCATATAGTTTAAGTATTTTAAAAGTGAAGCTGTTGTGAATGACTCTGGCATTATGGATGGCTATGAAATTGGCCAACCACATTTTGTCATTGTTATAGAGGGTGGTGTCAAGATTTTTTTTGTTTGAGGATATGTTGGGGACAGTGTCATTTGCTTTTTTGATGTCTATAGGCAATAGTACTGTGCAGGAGGGGGTTAAAGGATATGTTGTGTGAGATCAGTGTGTCGTGTGGTAGAGTGTTTTGGTTTGAAGCCATGCTTTGTGGTAAGAGTGGAATGTTTTCTATATGTTCTGGATAAGATTTTCAGAGTACGGATAACGAGGATAGAACTGATACAGGGTGGTAGGAGGAGAGGGAGTTTGATGGTTTGGATGGTTTTAAGATTAGTCTTAAGTTGGCAAGTTTCCAGATGTTAGAGGTTTTGTTGTGTAGCCAAGAGTAGTCAAGAGATCTGTAAGTACACGTATTGCAAATGGACCATAGCATTTTACGTGAAAGTCTAATTGCTGTCAAGACCTGTAACATCAGTTTTTATTTGCATTGCTTGTATCAGTGGGAGTGAAAAGTGGGTGACAATTGTCTCTGGATAGATTTTGTGCAGGTTTTTCAAGACTTTCATGTTTAAGGGTTTGGTTGGTATCTGGCTGATTTTTGTGTAGTGTCTTATGAGTATGTTTATTTCTGGATTTTTTCTTTTATTTACTTATAATTACTTTAGGACTAATTTCTGTGAAACAGTACTCATTTTACCCAGGACCTTTCTGAAGGATCCAGCAGCACAATGCTGTGCTTTTTCCAGCAGTAGGAAAATGTAGACTCCTTTTGAATGATAAGTTATTTAACGAGACTGTACTACCAATGATATATGTATGGAATTCTTTGAAACAAAATTACTTATGGATATCTTACCCTCTAAGGCAATCTGGTCTGGGTATGTAGATGATGTTCTTTGAGTTTGGCTAACAAACAAAAATTTACAGACATTTCTCCCTTTATTTGACAATTCAGTACCTTCTATCAAATTTACTGTGGAAATGGTAAATATTTGTATGTTACCACTTTTAGATTGCATAATCCATAGGGATAGAAACATGTTTAAGTTTAGCATATACAGAAAACCCACCAAAATTTGTTCTTACATTCATTATTACTCATCTCAACATGACAGATTTAAACTGTCATCACTCCACTCGACATTACTGAAAGCATTACATATATGCACAAAGTGCCATTCTAAAATGTTGCTTGGCTGAAATTCTGCAACTCTAAATGCTGTAACATGAAGACTTGGTGTATCGAATAGTTGTTTGAGCTTCCATCTAGGACATTCATATGTTTTGTTTGATATATTTTTGGCTTACTATCATTCTAGAGTTCTCACTTATTAGACTCTGTTTGCTTTTACAAAGGAGAAGACCAGAAAAGATATGGAAGGGTGGAATGAAGGCGGCTATGACGTATTCGGGCCTGAGTATTCAGGAGGGTAAGAGGCATGCTTAGGACAAATGGATTGGATCAGTCAATGTAAATCATGGAGTAGCCTGTTGGGCTTGACTGTAGATGATTTCAATATGTTATGCATGACGACTAAATGGTAGATGTGTGCAAAATGAGGCTATTGTTTGTTTGTTCTTGACAGTACCTCTGTAAGGCAGTAGAAGCAGTTAGGTATAGAAATAAACTAATCATGATAGGGTATGTTATGGTTTAATGCTGCTAAGATGATTTGAACCTGGTGTAGGTTTAACTTTGGGAAAGATTTTTTTTAAGCATATCTTATGCACAGGTGGAAATGCAACTCCATATTCAGGTATTTTTTGTCTTGTACAATATACCACTTGGCATAAATAAATTTCTAAATATTTTTTTTTTTTTTGATATTACAGGAAAAAACTGGAAAGACATCTGTACCACAGATATTCTTCAATGAAACTTATGTGGGTGGCAATGATAATCTGCAGAAGGTTTTGAGAGATGGGGAAGCTTGGAATGAACTCCTGGCTGATATTCAAATCAATGAAGCCAAAGAAGATGCACTTCTTATTCCTCAGTCGTCTGAGGCTAGTGATACAGCTAGTAAGTAATATCACCTTGTTTAGAACCAAATGAGAGTTGGGGTGAGAGAGTATCATTAGATTTTTGAAAGAGATGTTTTGGAAGGAGGTAAATAAAAAGCATAAGACAAGAGAACAAATGGGAATATCAGTGAAGGGGGCTAATGGGTTAAGTAATAACAAGTAGTGGTGAAGTGAGAAGGAGATGGAGTATTTTGAAGGTTTGTTGAATGTGTTTGATGATAGTGGCATATATAGGGTGTTTTGGTCGAGGTGGTGTGCAAAGTGAGAGGGTTAGGGAGAATGATTTGGTAAACAGACAAGAGGTAGTAAAAGCTTTGTGGAAGATGAAAGCTGGCAAGGTAGCGGGTTTGGATGGTATTGCTGTGGAATTTATTAAAAATGGGGGTGACTTATTGTTGACTGGTTGGTAAGATCTTCTATGTATGTATGGTTCATGGTGAAGTGCCTGAGGATTGGCGGAATGCATGCCTAGTGCCATTGAACAATGACAAAGGTGATGAATGTGTGTTCAAATTATAGAGGTATAAGTTTGTTGAGTATTCCTGGGAAATTATATGGGATGGTATTGATTGAGACAGTAAAGGCATGTACAGAGCATCAGATTGGGGAAGGGCAGTGTGGTTTCAGAAGTGGTAGAGGATGTGTATATCAGGTGTTTGCTCTGAAGAATGTATGTGAGAAATACTTAGAAAAACAGATGGATTTGTTTATAGCATTTATGGATCTGGAGAAGGCATATGATAGAGTTGATGGAGATGTTCTGTGGAAGGTATTAAGAATATATGGTGTGGGAGGTAAGTTGCTAGAAGCAGTGAAAAGTTTTTATCAGGGATGTAAGGCATGTGTGCGAGTAGGATGAGGGGAAAGTGATTGGTTCCTAGTGAATGTTGGTTTGTGGTAGGGGTGCATGATATCTCCATGGTTTTTTGATTTGTTAATGGATGGGGTTATTAGGGAGATTAATGCAAGAGTTTTGAAGAGAGGGGCAAGTATGCAGTCTGTTGTGGATGAGAGAGCTTGGGAAGAGAGTCAGTTGTTATTCGCTGATGATACAGCGCTTGTGGATGATTCGGGTGTGAAACTGCAGAAGTTGGTGACTGAGTTTAGTAAAATGTGTGAAAGAAGAAAGCTGAGAGTAAACGTGAGTAAGAGCAAGGTTCAGTAAGGTTGAGGGACAAGTAAATTGGGAGGTAAGTTTGAATGGAGAGAAACTGGAGGAAGTGAAGTGTTTTAGATATCTGGGAGTGGATTTAGCAGCAGAGGAACCATGTAAGCAGAAGTGAGTAACAGGGTGAGGGAGGGGTGAAGGTTCGGGGGTGTTGAAGAATGTGTGGAAGGTGAGGACATTATCTCGGAAAGCAAAAATGGGTATGTTTGAAGGAATTGTGGTTCCAACAATGTTATGTGGTTGCGAGGCATGGTCTATAGATAGAGTTGTGCAGAGGAGGGTGAATGTGTTGTAAATGAAATGTTTGAGGACAATATGTGGTGTGAATTGGTTTGATAGAGTAAGTAATGAAAGGGTAAGAGAGATGTGTGGTAATAAAAAGTGTGGTTGAGAGAGCAGAAGAGGGTGTATTGAATTGGTTTGGTCACATGGAGAGAATGAGTGAGGAAAGATTGACAAAGAGGGTATATGTGTCAGAGGTGGAGGGAACAAGCAGAAGTGGGAGACCAAATTGGAGGTGGAAGGATAGAGTAAAAAAAAGATTTTGAGTGATTGGGGCCTGAACATACAGGAGGGTGAAAGGCATGCATGGAATAGAGTGAATTGGAACGTTGTGTATACTGGGGTTGTTGTGTAAGAAAGTAAATTCTAGATTGATATGGGTAAAACTGAAAGTTGATGGAGAGAGATGGGTGATTATTGGTGCATATGCACCTGGGCATGAGAAGAAAGATCATGAGAGGCAACTGTTTTGGGAGCAGCTGAATGAGTGTGTTAGTGGTTTTGATGCACAAGACCGGGTTATAGTGATGGGTGATTTGAACACAAAGGTGAGTAATGTGGCAGTTGAGGGAATAATTGGTATACATGGGGTGTTCAGTGTTGTAAATGGAAATGGTGAAGAGCTTGTAGATTCATGTGCTGAAAAAGGACTGGTTATTGGGAATACCTGGTTTAAAAAGCGAGATATACATAAGTATATGTATGTAAGTAGGAGAGATGGCCAGAGAGCATTATTGGATTATGTGTTAATTGATAGGCGTGCGAAAGAGAGACTTTTGGATGTTAATGTGCTGAGAGGTGCAACTGGAGGGAAGCCTGATCATTATCTTGTGAAGGCGAAGGTGAAGATTTGTAGGGGTTTTCAGAAGAGAGAATGTTGGGGTGAAGAGAGTAGTGAGAGTAAGTGAGCTTGGGAAGGAGACTTGTGTGAGGAAGTACCAGGAGAGACAGTACAGAATGGAAAAAGGTGAGAACAAAGGAGGTAAGGGGAGTGGGGGAGGAATGGGATGTATTTAGGGAAGCAGTGGTGGCTTGTGCAAAAGATGTTTGTGGCATGAGAAGCGTGGGAGGTGGGTTGATTAGAAAGGGTAGTGAGTGGTGGAATGAAGAAGTAAGATTATTAGTGAAAGAGAAGAGAGAGGCATTTGGACGATTTTTGCAGGGAAAAATGCAAATGAGTTGGAGATGTATAAAAGAAAGAGGCAGGAGGTCAAAAGGAAGGTGAAAGAGGTGAAAAAGAGGGCAAATGAGAGTTGGGGTGAGAGAGTATCATTAAATTTGAGGGAGAATAAAAAGATATTTTGGAAGGAGGTAAATAAAGTGCGTAAGAGAAGGGAGCAAATGGGAACTTCAGTGAAGGGGGCTAATGGGGAGGTGATAAGTAGTGGTGATGTGAGAAGGAGATGGAGTGAGTATTTTGAAGGTTTGTTGAATGTGTTTGATGATACAGTGGCAGATATATGGTGTTTTGGTCGAGGTGGTGTGCAAAGTGAGAGGGTTGGGGAAAATGATTTGGTAAACAGAGAAGAGGTAGCAAAAGCTTTGCGGAAGATGAAAGCCGGCAAGGCAGCAGGTTTCGATGGTATTGTAGTGGAATTTATTAAAAAAGGGGGTGACTATATTGTTGACTGGTTGGTAAGGTTATTTAATGTATGTATATATAGCGGGGGGGCCAGAAATCCTCCCCTCCTTGTATTTTTTTAACTTTCTAAAATGGGAAACAGAAGAAGGAGTCACGCGGGGAGTGCTCATCCTCCTCGAAGGCTCAGATTGGGGTGCCTAAATGTGTGTGGATGTAACCAAGATGTGAAAAAAGGAGAGATAGGTAGTATGTTTGAGGAAAGGAACTTGGATGTTTTGGCTCTGAGTGAAGCGAAGCTCAAGGGTAAAGGGGAAGAGTGGTTTAGGAATGTCTTGGGAGTAAAGTCAGGGGTTAGTGAGAGGACAAGAGCAAGGGAAGGAGTAGCAGTACTCCTGAAACAGGAGTTGTGGAAGTATGTGATAGAATGTAAGAAAGTAAATTCTCGATTAATATGGGTAAAACTGAAAGTTGATGGAGAGAGATGGGTGATTATTGGTGCATATGCACCTGGGCATGAGAAGAAAGATCATGAGAGGCAAGTGTTTTGGGAGCAGCTGAATGAGTGTGTTAGTGGTTTTGATGCACGAGACCGGGTTATAGTGTTGGGTGATTTGAATGCAAAGGTGAGTAATGTGGCAGTTGAGGGAATAATTGGTATACATGGGGTGTTCAGTGTTGTAAATGGAAATGGTGAAGAGCTTGTAGATTTATGTGCTGAAAAAGGACTGATGATTGGGAATACCTGGTTTGAAAAGCGAGATATACATAAGTATACTTATGTAAGTAGGAGAGATGGCCAGAGAGCGTTATTGGATTACATGTTAATTGACAGGCGCGCGAAAGAGAGACTTTTGGATGTTAATGTGCTGAGAGGTGCAACGGGAGGGATGTCTGATCATTATCTTGTGGAGGCTAAGGTGAAGATTTGTATGGGTTTCCAGAAAAGAAGAGTGAATGTTGGGGTGAAGAGAGTGGTGAGAGTAAGTGAGCTTGGGAAGGAGACTTGTGTGAGGAAATACCAGGAGAGACTGAGTACAGAATGGAAAAAGGTGAGATCAGTGGAAGTAAGGGGAGTGGGGGAGGAATGGGATGTATTTAGGGAATCAGTGATGGATTGCGCAAAAGATGCCTGTGGCATGAGAAGAGTGGGAGGTGGGTTGATTAGAAAGGGTAGTGAGTGGTGGGATGAAGAAGTGAGAGTATTAGTGAAAGAGAAGAGAGAGGCATTTGGACGATTTTTGCAGGGAAAAAATGCAATTGAGTGGGAGATGTATAAAAGAAAGAGACAGGAGGTCAAGAGAAAGGTGCAAGAGGTGAAAAAAAGGGCAAATGAGAGTTGGGGTGAGAGAGTATCATTAAATTTTAGGGAGAATAAAAAGATGTTCTGGAAGGAGGTAAATAAAGTGCGTAAGACAAGGGAGCAAATGGGAACTTCAGTGAAGGGCGCAAATGGGGAGATGATAACAAGAGAACAAGTAGTGGTGATGTGAGAAGGAGATGGAGTGAGTATTTTGAAGGTTTGTTGAATGTGTTTGATGATAGAGTGGCAGATATAGGGTGTTTTGGTCGAGGTGGTGTGCAAAGTGAGAGGGTTAGGGAAAATGATTTGGTAAACAGAGAAGAGGTAGTGAAAGCTTTGCGGAAGATGAAAGCCGGCAAGGCAGCAGGTTTGGATGGTATTGCAGTGGAATTTATTAAAAAAGGGGGTGACTGTATTGTTGACTGGTTGGTAAGGTTATTTAATGTATGTATGACTCATGGTGAGGTGCCTGAGGATTGGTGGAATGCGTGCATAGTGCCATTGTACAAAGGCAAAGGGGATAAGAGTGAGTGCTCAAATTACAGAGGTATAAGTTTGTTGAGTATTCCTGGTAAATTATATGGGAGGGTATTGATTGAGAGGGTGAAGGCATGTACAGAGCATCAGATTGGGGAAGAGCAGTGTGGTTTCAGAAGTGGTAGAGGATGTGTGGATCAGGTGTTTGCTTTGAAGAATGTATGTGAGAAATATTTAGAAAAGCAAATGGATTTGTATGTAGCATTTATGGATCTGGAGAAGGCATATGATAGAGTTGATAGAGATGCTCTGTGGAAGGTATTAAGAATATATGGTGTGGGAGGAAAGTTGTTAGAAGCAGTGAAAAGTTTTTATCGAGGATGTAAGGCATGTATACGTGTAGGAAGAGAGGAAAGTGATTGGTTCTCAGTGAATGTAGGTTTGCGGCAGGGGTGTGTGATGTCTCCATGATTGTTTAATTTGTTTATGGATGGGGTTGTTAGGGAGGTAAATGCAAGAGTTTTGGAAAGAGGGGCAAGTATGAAGTCTGTTGGGGATGAGAGAGCTTGGGAAGTGAGTCAGTTGTTGTTCGCTGATGATACAGCGCTGGTGGCTGATTCATGTGAGAAACTGCAGAAGCTGGTGACTGAGTTTGGTAAAGTGTGTGGAAGAAGAAAGTTAAGAGTAAATGTGAATAAGAGCAAGGAGTTGGTAAAGTGTGTGGAAGAAGAAAGTTAAGAGTAAATGTGAATAAGAGCAAGGTTATTAGGTACAGTAGGGTTGAGGGTCAAGTCAATTGGGAGGTGAGTTTGAATGGAGAAAAACTGGAGGAAGTGAAGTGTTTTAGATATCTGGGAGTGGATCTGGCAGCGGATGGAACCATGGAAGCGGAAGTGGATCATAGGGTGGGGGAGGGGGCGAAAATTCTGGGGGCCTTGAAGAATGTGTGGAAGTCGAGAACATTATCTCGGAAAGCAAAAATGGGTATGTTTGAAGGAATAGTGGTTCCAACAATGTTGTATGGTTGCGAGGCATGGGCTATGGATAGAGTTGTGCGCAGGAGGGTGGATGTGCTGGAAATGAGATGTTTGAGGACAATGTGTGGTGTGAGGTGGTTTGATCGAGTGAGTAACGTAAGGGTAAGAGAGATGTGTGGAAATAAAAAGAGCGTGGTTGAGAGAGCAGAAGAGGGTGTTTTGAAGTGGTTTGGGCACATGGAGAGAATGAGTGAGGAAAGATTGACCAAGAGGATATATGTGTCGGAGGTGGAGGGAACGAGGAGAAGAGGGAGACCAAATTGGAGGTGGAAAGATGGAGTGAAAAAGATTTTGTGTGATTGGGGCCTGAACATGCAGGAGGGTGAAAGGAGGGCAAGGAATAGAGTGAATTGGAGTGATGTGGTATACTGGGGTTGACGTGCTGTCAGTGGATTGAATCAAGGCATGTGAAGCGTCTGGGGTAAACCATGGAAAGCTGTGTAGGTATGTATATTTGCGTGTGTGGACGTATGTATATACATGTGTATGGGGGGGGGTTGGGCCATTTCTTTCGTCTGTTTCCTTGCGCTACCTCGCAAACGTGGGAGACAGCGACAAAGTATAATAATAAAATAATAAAAAAAGATGTTCTGGAAGGAGGTAAATAAAGTGCGTAAGACAAGGGAGCAAATGGGAACTTCAGTGAAGGGCGCAAATGGGGAGGTGATAACAAGTAGTGGTGATGTGAGAAGGAGATGGAGTGAGTATTTTGAAGGTTTGTTGAATGTGTTTGATGATAGAGTGGCAGATATAGGGTGTTTTGGTCGAGGTGGTGTGCACAGTGCGAGGATTAGGGAAAATGATTTGGTAAACAGAGAAGAGGTAGTAAAAGCTTTGCGGAAGATGAAAGCCGGCAAGGCAGCAGGTTTGGATGGTATTGCAGTGGAATTTATTAAAAAAGGGGGTGACTGTACTGTTGACTGGTTGGTAAGGTTATTTAATGTATGTATGACTCATGGTGAGGTGCCTGAGGATTGGCGGAATGCGTGCATAGTGCCATTGTGCAAAGGCAAAGGGGATAAGAGTGAGTGCTCAAATTACAGAGGTATAAGTTTGTTGAGTATTCCTGGCAAATTGTATGGGAGGGTATTGATTGAGAGGGTGAAGGCATGTACAGAGCATCAGATTGGGGAAGAGCAGTGTGGTTTCAGAAATGGTAGAGGATGTGTGGATCAGGTGTTTGCTTTGAAGAATGTATGTGAGAAATACTTAGAAAAGCAAATGGATTTGTATGTAGCATTTATGGATCTGGAGAAGGCATATGATAGAGTTGATAGAGATGCTCTGTGGAAG
The DNA here is from genome assembly GCF_036320965.1 of Panulirus ornatus. Classification (NCBI taxonomy): domain Eukaryota; kingdom Metazoa; phylum Arthropoda; class Malacostraca; order Decapoda; family Palinuridae; genus Panulirus; species Panulirus ornatus. Next base: position 47,923,432 of record NC_092240.1, on the reverse strand, counting down.
GTATTAAGAATATATGGTGTGGGAGGCAAGTTAGAAGCAGTGAAAAGTTTTTATCGAGGATGTAAGGCATGTGTACGTGTAGGAAGAGAGGAAAGTGATTGGTTCTCAGTGAATGTAGGTTTGCGGCAGGGGTGTGTGATGTCTCCATGGATGTTTAATTTGTTTATGGATGGTGTTGTTAGGGAGGTGAATGCAAGAGTTTTGGAAAGAGGGGCAAGGATGAAGTCTGTTGGGGATGAGAGAGCTTGGGAAGTGAGTCAGTTGTTGTTCGCTGATGATACAGCGCTGGTGGCTGATTCATGTGAGAAACTGCAGAAACTGGTGACTGAGTTTGGTAAAGTGTGTGAAAGAAGAAAGTTAAGAGTAAATGTGAATAAGAGCAAGGTTATTAGGTACAGTAGGGTTGAGGGTCAAGTCAGTTGGGAGGTGAGTTTGAATGGAGAAAAACTGGAGGAAGTGAAGTGTTTTAGATATCTGGGAGTGGATCTGGCAGCGGATGGAAACATGGAAGCGGAAGTGGATCATAGGGTGGGGGAGGGGGCGAAAATTCTGGGAGCCTTGAAGAATGTGTGGAAGTCGAGAACATTATCTCGGAAAGCAAAAATGGGTATGTTTGAAGGAATAGTGGTTCCAACAATGTTGTATGGTTGCGAGGCGTGGACTATGGATAGAGTTGTGCGCAGGAGGATGGATGTGCTGGAAATGAGATGTTTGAGGACAATGTGTGGTGTGAGGTGGTTTGATCGAGTAAGTAACGTAAGGGTAAGAGAGATGTGTGGAAATAAAAAGAGTGTGGTTGAGAGAGCAGAAGAGGGTGTTTTGAAATGGTTTGGTCACATGGAGAGAATGAGTGAGGAAAGATTGACCAAGAGGATATATGTGTCGGAGGTGGAGGGAACGAGGAGAAGAGGGAGACCAAATTGGAGGTGGAAAGATGGAGTGAAAAAGATTTTGTGATCGGGGCCTGAACATGCAGGAGGGTGAAAGGAGGGCAAGGAATAGAGTGAATTGGAGCGATGTGGTATACCGGGGTTGACGTGCTGTCAGTGGATTGAATCAAGGCATGTGAAGCGTCTGGGGTAAACCATGGAAAGCCGTGTAGGTATATTTGCGTGTGTGGACGTATGTATATACATGTGTATGGGGGTGGGTTGGGCCATTTCTTTCGTCTGTTTCCTTGCGCTACCTCGCAAACGCGGGAGATAGCGACAAAGCAAAAAAAAAAAATATATATATATATATATATATATATATATATATATATATATATATATATATATATATATATATTTATTTATTTTTTTATTTTGCTTTGTCGCTGTCTCCCACGTTAGTGAGGTAGCGCAAGGAAACAGACGAAAGAATGGCCCAACCCACCCACATACACATGTATATACATACACGTCCACACACCCAAATATACATACCTATACATCTCAATGTACACATATATATACACACACAGACATATACATATATAAAACATGTACACTATTCATACTGTCTGCCTTCATTTATTCCCGTCGCCACCCCACCACACATGGAATAACAACCCCCTCCCCCCTCATGTGTGCGAGGTAGCGCTAGGAAAAGACAACAAAGGCCCCATTCATTCACACTCAGTCTCTAGCTGTCATGTAATAATGCACCGAAACCACAGCTCCCTTTCCACATCCAGGCCCCACAGAACTTTCCATGGTTTACCCCAGACGCTTTACATGCCATGGTTCAATCCATTGACAGCACGTCGACCCGGGTATACCACATCGTTCCAATTCACTCTATTCCTTGCACGCCTTACACCCTCCTGCATGTTTAGGCCCTGATCACTCAAAATCTTTTTCACTCCATCTTTCCACCTCCAATTTGGTCTCCCACTTCTTGTTCTCTCCACCTCTGACACATATATCCTCTTGGTCAATATTTCCTCACTCATTCTCTCCATGTGACCAAACCATTTCAAAAAACTCTCTTCTGCTCTCTCAACCACACTCTTTTTATTTCCACACATCTCTCTTACCCTATTATTACTTACTCGATCAAACCACCTCACACCACATATTGTCCTCAAACATCTCATTTCCAGCACATCCACCCTCCTGCACACAACTCTATCCATAGCCCACGCCTCGCAACCATACAACATTGTTGGAACCACTATTCCTTCAAACATACCCATTTTTGCTTTCGGAGATAATGTTCTCGACTTCCAAACATTCTTCAAGTCTCCCAGAATTTTCGCCCCCTCCCCCACCCTATGATTCACTTCCGCTTCCATGGTTCCATCCGCTGCCAGATCCACTCCCAGATATCTAAAACACTTTACTTCCTCCAGTTTTTCTCCATTCAAACTTACCTCCCAATTGACTTGACCCTCAACCCTACTGTACCTAATAATCTTGCTCTTATTCACATTTACACTTAACTTTCTTCTTTCACATACTTTACCAAACTCAGTCACCAGCTTCTGCAGTTTCTCACATGAATCAGCCACCAGCGCTGTATCATCAGCGAACAACAACTGACTCACTTCCGAGGTTCTCTCATTCACAACAGACTGCATACTTGCCCCTCTTTCCAAAAGTCTTGCATTCATCTCCCTAACAACCCCATCCATAAACAAATTAAAAAGGGGGTGACTGTATTGTTGACTGGTTGGTAAGGTTATTTAATGTATGTATGATTCATGGTGAGGTGCCTGAGGATTGGCGGAATGCTTGCATAGTGCCATTGTACAGAGGCAAAGGGGATAAGAGTGAGTGCTCAAATTACAGAGGTATAAGTTGTTGAGTATTCCTGGTAGATTATATGGGAGGGTATTGATTGAGAGGGTGAAGGCATATACAGATCATCAGATTGATCAGATTGAGGAAGAGCAGTGTGGTTTCAAATGTGGTAGAGGATGTGTGGATCAGGTGTTTGCTTTGAAAAATGTATGTGAGAAATACTTAGAAAAGCAAATGGATTTGTATGTAGCATTTACGGATCTGGAGAAGGCATATGATAAAGTTGATAGAGATGCTCTGTGGAAGGTATTAAGAATTTATGGTGTGGGAGGCAAGTTGTTAGAAGCAGTGAAAAGTTTTTATCAAGGATTTAAGGCATGTGTATGTGTAGGAAGAGAGGAAAGTGATTGGTTCTCATTGAATGTAGGTTTGCAGCAGGGGTGTGTGATGTCTCCCTGATTGTTTAATTTGTTTATGGATGGGGTTGTTAGGGATGGGAATGCAAGAGTTTTGGAAAGAGGGTCAAGTATGCAGTCTGTTGTGGATGAGAGAGTGTGGAAGTGAGTCAGTTGTTGTTCGCTGATGATACAGCGCTGGTGGCTGATTCATGTGAGAAACTGCAGAAGCTGGTGACTGAGTTTGGTAAAGTGTGTGAAAGAAGAAAGTTAAGAGTAAATGTGAATAAGAGCAAGGTTATTAGGTGCAGTAGGGTTGAGGGTCAAGTCAGTTGGGAGGTAAGTTTGAATGGAGAAAAACTGGAGGAAGTAAAGTGTTTTAGATATCTGGGAGTGGATCTGGCAGCGGATGGAACCATGGAAGTGGAAGTGAATCATAGGGTGGGGGAGGGGGCAAAAATTATGGGAGCCTTGAAGAATGTTTGGAAGTCGAGAACATTATCTCAGAAAGCAATAATGGGTATGTTTGAAGGAATAGTGGTTCCAACAATGTTGTATGGTTGCGAGGCGTGGGCTATGGATGGAGTTGTGCGTAGGAGGGTGGATGTGCTGGAAATGAGATGTTTGAGGACAGTATGTGGTGTAAGGTGGTTTGATCGAGTAAGTAATGTAAGGGTAAGAGAGATGTGTGGAAATAAAAAGAGTGTGGTTGAGAGAGCAGAAGAGGGTTTTTTGAAATGGTTTGGTCACATGGAGAGAATGAGTGAGGAAAGATTGACCAAGAGGATATATGTGTCAGAGGTGGAGGGAACGAGGAGAAGTGGGAGACCAAATTGGAGGTGGAAAGATGGAGTGAAAAAGATTTTGAGTGATCGAGGCCTGAACATGCAGGAGGGTGAAAGGCATGCAAGGAATAGAGTGAATTGGAACGATGTGGTATACCGGGGTCGACGTGCTGTCAATGGATTGAACCAGGGCATGTAAAGCGTCTGAGGTAAACCATGGAAAGTTGTGTGGGGCCTGGATGTGGAAAGGGAGCTATGGTTTCGGTGCATTATTACATGACAGCTAGAGACTGAGTGTGAACGAATGGGGCCTTTGTTGTCTTTTCCTAGTGCTGCCTCGCACACATGAGGGGGGAGGGGGATGTTATTCCATGTGTGGCGAGGTGGTGATGGGAATGAATAAAGGCAGACTATGAATTATGTACATGTGTATATATGTATATGTCTGTGTGTGTATATATATGTGTTCATTGAGATGTATAGGAATGTATATTTGGGTGTGTAGACATGTATGTTTATACATGTGTACGTGGGTGGGTTGGGCCATTTTTTCGTCTGTTTCCTTGTGCTACCTCGCTAACGCGGGAGAGAGCGACAAAGCAAGTAAATAAAAAGAAAATACATATTATCCCTGGGGATAGGGGAGAAAGAATACTTCCCACGCATTCCTCACGTGTCGTAGAAGGCGACTAAAGGGGACGGGAGCGGGGGGGCTAAAAACCCTTCCCTCCTTGTATTTTTAACTTTCTTAAACGGGAAACAGAAGAAGGAGTCACGCCGGGAGTGCTCATCCTCCTTGAAGGCTCGGATTGGTGTATCTAAATGTGTGGATGTAACAAAGATGAGAAAAAAGGAGAGATAGGTAGTATGCTTGAGGAAAAGAACTTGGATGTTTGGTTCTGAGTTAAACGAAGCTCAAAGGTAAAGGGGAAGAGGGGTTTGGGAATGTCTTAGGAGTAAAGTCAGGGGTTAGTGAGAGGACAAGAGCAAGGGAAGGAGTAGCACTACTCATGAAACAGGAGTTGTGGAGGTATGTGATAGAGTGTATGAAAGTAAACTCTAGATTGATATGGGTAAAACTGAAAGTTGATGGAAAGAGATGGGTGATTATTGGTGCATGTGCACCTGGGCATGCAAAGAAAGATCATGAGAGGCAAGTGTTTTGTGAGCAGCTGAATGAGTGTGTTAGTAGTTTTGATGCACGAGACCGGGTTATAGTGATGGATGATTTGAATGCAAAGGTGAGTAATGTGGCAGTTGAGGGAATAATTGGTATACATGGGGTGTTCAGTGTTGTAAATGGAAATGGTGAAGAGCTTGTAGATTTATGTGCTGAAAAAGGACTGGTGATTGGGAATACCTGGTTTAAAAAGAGAGATATACATAAATATACTTATGGAAGTAGGAGAGATGGCCAGAGAGCGTTATTAGATTATGTGTTAATTGATAGGCTTGCGAAAGAGAGACTTTTGGATGTTAATGTGCTGAGAGGTGCAACTGGAGGGATGTTTGATCATTATCTTGCCGAGGCGAAGGTGAAGATTTGTAGAGGTTTTCAGAAGAGAGAATGTTGGGGTGAAGAGAGTGGTGAGAGTAAGTGAGCTTGGGAAGGAGACTTGTGTGAGGAAGTAGCAGGAGAGACTGAGTACAGAATGGAAAAAGGTTAGAACAAAGGAGGTAAGGGGAGTGGGGGAGGAATGGGATGTATTTAGGGAAGCAGTGATGGCTTGCGGAAAAGATGCTTGTGGCATGAGAAGCTTGGGAGATGGGCAGATTAGAAAGTGTAGTGAATGGTGGGATGAAGAAGTAAGATTATTAGTGAAAGAGAAGAGAGAGGCCTTTGGATGATTTTTGCAGGGAAATAATGCAAATGAGTGGGAGATGTATAAAAGAAAGATCCATGAGGTCAAGAGAAAGGTGCAAGAGGTGAAAAAGAGGGCAAATGAGAGTTGGGGTGAGAGAGTATCATTAAATTTTAGGGAGAATAAAAGGATGTTTTGGAAGGAGGTAAATAAAGTGTGTAAGACAAGGGAAGAAATGGGAACCTCAGTGAAGGGTGCTAATGGGGAGATGATAACAAGTAGTGGTGATGTGAGAAGGAGATGGCGTGAGTATTTTGAAGGTTTGTTGAATGTGTTTGATGATAGAGTGACAGATATAGGGTGTTTTGGTCGAGGTGGTGTGCAAAGTGAGAGGGTTAGGGAAAATGATTTGGTAAACAGAAAAGAGGTAGTAAAAGCTTTGCGTAAGATGAAAGCCGGCAAGGCAGCAGGGTTGGAAGGTATTGCTGTGGAATTTATTAAAAAAGGGGGTGACTGTATTGTTGACCGGTTGGTAAGGTTATTTAATGTATGTATGACTCATGGTGAGGTGCCTGAGGATTGGTGGAATGCGTGCATAGTGCCATTGTTCAAAGGCAAAGGGGACGAAGGTGAGTGCTAACATTACAGAGGTATAAGTATGTTGAGTATTCCTGGTAAAATATATGAGAGGGTATTGATTCAGAAGGTGAAGGCATGTACAGAGCATCAGATTGGGGAAGAGCAGTGTGGTTTCAGAAGTGATAGAGGATGTGTGGATCAGGTGTTTGCTTTGAAGAATGTATGTGAGAAATACTTAGAAAAGCAAATGGATTTGTATGTAGCATTTATTGATCTGCAGAAGGCATATGATAGAGTTGATAGAGATGCTCTGTGGAAGGTATTAAGAATATATGGTGTGGGAGGCAAGTTGTTAGAAGCAATGAAAAGTTTTTATCGAGGATGTAAGGCATGTGTACGTATAGGAAGAGAGGAAAGTGATTGGTTCTCAGTGAATGTAGGTTTGCGGCAGGGGTGTGTGATGTCTCCATGGTTGTTTAATTTGTTTATGGATGGGGTTGTTAGGGAGATGAATGCAAGAGTTTTGGAAAGAGGGGCAAGTATGAAGTATGCTGTGGATGAGAGAGCTTGGGAAGTGAGTCAGTTGTTGTTCGCTGATGATACAGCACTGGTGGCTGATTCATGTGAGAAACTGCAGAAGCTGGTGACTGAGTTTGGTAAAGTGTGTGAGAGAAGAAAGTTGAGAGTGAATGTGAATAAGAGCAAGGTTATTAGGTTCAGTAGGGTTGAGGGTTAAGTCAATTGGAAGGTAAGTTTGAATGGAGAAAAACTGGAGGAAGTGAAGTGTTTTAGATATCTGGGAGTGGATCTTTCAGCGGATGGAACCATGGAAGCAGAAGTGAATCATAGGGTAGGGGAGGGGGCGAAAATTCTGGGACCATTGAAGAGTGCGTGGAAGTTGAGAACATTATCTCGGAAAGCAAAAATGGGTATGTTTGAAGGAATAGTGGTTCCAACAATATTGTATGTTTGCGAGGCGTGGGATATGGATAGAGTTGTGTGGAGGAGGGTGGATGTGCTGGAAATGAGATGTTTGAGGACAATCTGTGGTGTGAGGTGGTTTGATCGAGTAAGTAATAATAGGGTAAGAGAGATGTGTGGAAATAAAAAGAGTGTGGTTGAGAGAACAGAAGAGGGTGTTTTGAAATGGTTTGGTTACATGGAGAGAATGAATGAGGAAAGATTGACAAAGAGGATATATGTGTCAGAGGTGGAGGGAACGAGGAGAAGTGGGAGACCAAATTGGAGGTGGAAATATGGAGTGAAAAAGATTTTGAGTGATTGGGGCCTGAACATGCAGGAGGGTGAAAGGCGTGCAAGGAATAGAGTGAATTGGAACGATGTGTTATACCGGGGCCAACGTGCTGTCAATGGATTGAACCAGGGCATGTGAAGCGTCTGGGGTAAACCATGGAAAGTTGTGTGGGGCTTCGATGTGGAAAGGGAGCTGTGGTTTAGATGCATAATTACATGACAGTTAGAGGCTGAGTGTGAACGAATAGGGCCTTTGTTCTCTCTTCCTAGCACTACCTCGCATGCATGAGGGGGGAGGGGGTTGTTATTCCATGTGTGGCGAGGTGGCGATGGGAATGAATAAAGGTAGACAGTATGCATTATGTACATCTGTATATATGTATATGTCTGTGTGTGTGTATATATATGTGTGTGTGTGTGTATATATATATATATATATATATATATATATATATATATATATATATATATATATATATATATATTTATTTATTTATTATTTATTTATTTTGCTTTTTCGTTGTCTCCCGCGTTAGCGAGGTAGCGCAAGGAAACAGACGAAAGAATGGCCCAACCCGCCCACATACACATGTATATACATACATGTCGACACACCCACAATATACATACCTATACATCTCAATGTACACATGTATATACCCACACAGACATATACATATATACACATGTACATAATTCATACTGTCTGCCTTTATTTGTTCCCATCGCCACCTCGCCACACATGGAATAACAACCCCTTCCCCCCTCATGTGTGCGAGGTAACGCAAGGAAAAACACCAAAGGCCCCATTCGTTCACACTCAGTCTCTAGCTGTCATGTAATAATGCACCGAAACCACAGCTCCCTTTCCACATCCAGGCGCCACACACTTTGCATGTTTTACCCCAGACGCTTCACATGCCCTGGTTCAATCCATTGACAGCACGTCGACCCCGGTATACCACATCGTTCCAATTCGCTCTATTCCGTGCACGCCTTTCACCCTCCTGCATGTTCATGCCCCGATCACTCAAAATCTTTTTCACTCCATCTTTCCACCTCCAATTTGGTCTCCCACTCCTCCTCGTTCCCTCCACCTCTGACACATATAGCCTCTTGGTCAATCCTTCCCCACTCATTCTCTCCATGTGACCAAACCATTTCAAAACACCCTCTTCTGCTCTCTCAACCACACTCTTTTTATTTCCACACATCTCTCTCACCCTTACATTACTTACTCGACCAAACCACCTCACACCACATATTGTCCTCAAACATCTAATTTCCAGCACATCCACCCTCCTGCGCACAACTCTATCCATAGCCCACGCCTCGCAACCATACAACATTGTTGGAACCACTGTTCCTTCAAACATACCCATTTTTGCTTTCCGAGATAATGTTCTTGACTTCCAAACCTTCTTCAAGGCTCCCAGAATTTTCGCCCCCTCCCCCACCCTATGATTCACTTCCGCTTCCACGGTTCCATCCGCTGCCAGATCCACTCCCAGATATCTAAAACACTTCACTTCCTCCAGCTTTTCTCCATTCAAACTTACCTCCCAATCGACTTGACTCTCAACCCTACTGTACCTAATAACCTTGCTCTTATTCACATTTACTCTTAACTTTCTTCTTTCACACACTTTACCAAACTCAGTCACCAGCTTCTGCAGTTTCACATGAATCAGCCACCAGCGCTGTATCATCAGCGAACAACAACTAACTCAATACCCAAGCTCTCTCATCCCCAACAGACTTCATACGTGCCCCTCTTTCCAAAACTCTTGCATTCACCTCCCTAACAACCCCATCCATAAACAAATTAAACATCCATGGAGACATCACACGCCCCTGCCGCAAACCTACATTCACTGAGAGCCAATCGCTTTCCTCTCTTCCTACACGTACACATGCCTTACATCCTCGATAAAAACTTTTCACTGCTTCTAACAACTTGCCTCCCACACCATATATTCTTAATACCTTCCACAGAGCATCTCTATCAACTCTATCATATGCCTTCTCCAGATCCATAAATGCTACATATAAATCCATTTGTTTTTCTAAGTATTTCTCGCATACATTCTTCAAAGCAAACACCTGATCCACACATCCTCTACCACTTCTGAAACCACACTGCTCTTCCCCAATCTGATGCTCTGTACATGCCTTCACCCTCTCAATCAATACCCTCCCATATAATTTACCAGGAATACTCAACAAATTTATACCTCTGCAATTTGAGCACTCACTCTTATCCCCTTTGCCTCTGTACAATGGCACTATGCACGCATTCTGCCAATCCTCAGGCACCTCACCATGAGTCATACATACATTAAATAACCTCACCAACCAGTCAACAATATAGTCACCCCCTTTTTTAATAAATTCCACTGCAATGCCATCCAAACCTGCTGCTTTGCCGGCTTTCATCTTCTGTAAAGCTTTTACTAACTCTTGTCTATTTACCAAATCATTTTCCCTAACCCTCTCACTTTGCACACCACCTCGACCAAGACACCCCACATCTGCCACTCTATCATCAAACACATTCAACAAACCTTCAAAATACTCACTCCATCTCCTTCTCACATCACCACTACTTGTTATCACCTCCCCATTAGCCCCCTTCACTGAAGTTCCCATTTGCTCCCTTCTCTTACGCACTTTATTTACCTCTTCCAAAACATCTTTTTATTCTCCCTCAAATTTAAAGATACTCTCTCACCCCAACTCTCATTTGCCCTCTTTTTCACCTCTTGCACCTTTCTCTTGACCTCCTGCCTCTTTCTTTTATACCTATCCCACTCATTTGCATTTTTTGCTTGCAAAAATCATTCAAATGCCTCTCTCTTCTCTTTCACTAATAATCTTACTTCTTCATTCCATCACTCACTACCTTTTCTAATCAACCCACCTCCCACGCTTCTCATGCCACAAGCATCTTTTGCGCAAGCCATCACTGCTTCCCTAAATACATCCCATTCCTCCCCCACTCCCCTTACCTCCTTTGTTCTCACCTATTTCCATTCTGTACTCTCCTGGTACTTCTTCACACAAGTGTCCTTCCCAAGCTCACTTACTCTCACCACTCTCTTCACCCCAACATTCTCTCTTCTTTTCTGAAAACCCCCACAAATCTTCACCTTTGCTTCCACAAGATAATGATCAGACATCCCTCCAGTTGCACCTCTCAGCACATTAACATCCAAAAGTCTCTCTTTCGTGCGTCTGTCAATTAACACGTAATCCAGTAACGCTCTCTGGCCATCTCTCCTACTTACATACGTATACTTATGTATATCTCACTTTTTAAACCAGGTATTCCCAATCACCAGTCCTTTTTCAGCACATAAGTCTACAAGCTCTTCACCATTTCCATTTACAGCACTGAACACTCCATGTATACCAATTATTCCCTCAACTGCCGCATTACTCACCTTTGCATTCAAATCACCCATCACTATAACCTGGTCTCGTGCATCTAAACCACTAACACACTCATTCAGCTGCTCCCAAAACACTTGCCTCTCATGATCTTTCTTCTCATGCCCAGGTGCATATGCACCAATAATCACCCATCTCTCTCCATCTCCATATATATATATATATATATATATATATATATATATATATATATATATATATATATATGTATGTATATGTGTGTGTGTGTGTGCGTATGTATGTGTATGTATATGTATATATTTTTTTTTTTCATACTATTCGCTATTTCCCGCGATAGCGAGGTAGCGTTAAGAACAGAAGACTGGGCCTTTGAGGGAATATCCTCACCTGGACCTCTTCTCTGTTCCATCTTTTGGAAAATTAAAAAAAAAAAAAAAACGAGAGGGGAGGATTTCCAGCCCCCCGCTCCCTTCCCTTTTAGTCGCCTTCTACGACACGCAGGGAATACGTGGGAAGTATTCTTTCTCCCCTATATATATATTATCCCTGTTGATAGGGGTGAAAGAATACTTCCCACGCATTCCTCGCGTGTCGTAGAAGGCGACGAGAGGGGACGGGAGCGGGGGGCCAGAAATCCTCCCCTCCTTGTATTTTTTTAACTTTCTAAAATGGGAAACAGAAGGAGTCACGCGGGGAGTGCTCATCCTCCTCGAAGGCTCAGGCTGGGGTGTCTAAATGTGTGTGGATGTAACCAAGATGTGAAAAAAGGAGAGATAGGTAGTATGTTTGAGGAAAGGAACCTGGATGTTTTGGCTCTGAGTGAAACGAAGCTCAAGGGTAAAGGGGAAGAGTGGTTTGGGAATGTCTTGGGAGTAAAGTCAGGGGTTAGTGAGAGGACAAGAGCAAGGGAAGGAGTAGCAGTACTCCTGAAACAGGAGTTGTGGGAGTATGTGATAGAATGTAAGAAAGTAAATTCTAGATTAATATGGGTAAAACTGAAAGTTGATGGAGAGAGATGGGTGATTATTGGTGCATATGCACCTGGGCATGAGAAGAAAGATCATGAGAGGCAAGTGTTTTGGGAGCAGCTGAATGAGTGTGTTAGTGGTTTTGATGCACGAGACCGGGTTATAGTGATGGGTGATTTGAATGCAAAGGTGAGTAATATGGCAGTTGAGGGAATAATTGGTATACATGAGGTGTTCAGTGTTGTAAATGGAAATGGTGAAGAGCTTGTAGATTTATGTACTGAAAAAGGACTGGTGATTGGGAATACCTGGTTGAAAAAGCGAGATATACATAAGTATACGTATGTAAGTAGGAGAGATGGCCAGAGAGCGTTATTGGATTATGTGTTAATTGACAGGCGTGCGAAAGAGAGACTTTTGGATGTTAATGTGCTGAGGGGTGCAACTGGAGGGATGTCTGATCATTATCTTGTGGAGGCTAAGGTGAAGATTTGTATGGGTTTTCAGAAAAGAAGAGTGAATGTTGGGATGAAGAGGGTGGTGAGAGTAAGTGAGCTTGGGAAGGAGACTTGTGTGAGGAAGTACCAGGAGACACTGAGTACGGAATGGAAAAAGGTGAGAACAATGGAAGTAAGGGGAGTGTTGGAGTAATGGGATGTATTTAGGGAATCAGTGATGGATTGCGCAAAAGATGCTTGTGGCATGAGAAGAGTGGGAGGTGGGTTGATTAGAAAGGGTAGTGAGTGGTGGGATGAAGAAGTAAGATTAATAGTGAAAGAGAAGAGAGAGGCATTTGGACGATTTTTGCAGGGAAAAATTGCAATTGAGTGGGAGATGTATAAAAGAAAGAGACAGGAGGTCAAGAGAAAGGTGCAAGAGGTGGAAAAGAGGGCAAATGAGAGTTGGGGTGAGAGAGTATCATTAAATTTTAGGGAGAATAAAAAGATGTTCTGGAAGGAGGTAAATAAAGTGCGTAAGACAAGGGAGCAAATGGGAACTTCAGTGAAGGGCGCAAATGGGGAGGTGATAATAAGTAGTGGTGATGTGAGAAGGAGATGGAGTGAGTATTTTGAAGGTTTGTTGAATGTGTTTGATGATAGAGTGGCAGATATAGGGTGTTTTGGTCGAGGTGGTGTGCAAAGTGAGAGGGTTAGGGAAAATAATTTGGTAAACAGAGAAGAGGTAGTAAAAGCTTTGCAGAAGATGAAAGCCGGCAAGATAGCAGGTTTGGATGGTATTGCAGTGGAATTTATTAAAAAAGGGGGTGACTGTATTATTGACTGGTTGGTAAGGTTATTTGATGTATGTATGACTCATGGTGAGGTGCCTGAGGATTGGCAGAATGCGTGCATAGTGCCATTGTACAGAGGCAAAGGGGATAAGAGTGAGTGCTCAAATTGCAGAGGTATAAATTTGTTGAGTATTCCTGGTAAATTATATGGGAGGGTATTGATTGAGAGGGTGAAGGCATGTACAGAGCATCAGATTGGGGAAGAGCAGTGTGGTTTCAGAAGTGGTAGAGGATGTGTGAATCAGGTGTTTGCTTTGAAGAGTGTATGTGAGAAATACTTAGAAAAGCAAATGGGTTTGTATGTAGCATTTATGGATCTGGAGAAGGCATATGATAGTGTTGATAGAGATGCTCTGTGGAAGGTATTAAGAATATATGGTGTGGGAGGCAAGTTGTTAGAAGCAGTGAAAAGTTTTTATCGAGGATGTAAGGCATGTGTGCGTGTAGGAAGAGAGGAAAGTGATTGGTTCTCAGTGAATGTAGATTTGCGGCAGGGGTGTGTGATGTCTCCATGGTTGTTTAATTTGTTTATGGATGGGGTTGTTAGGGAGGTGAATGCAAGAGTTTTGGAAAGAGGGGCAAGTATGAAGTCTGTTGGGGATGAGAGAGCTTGGGAAGTGAGTCAGTTGTTGTTCGCTGATGATACAGCGCTGGTGGCTGATTCATGTGAGAAACTGCAGAAGCTGGTGACTGAGTTTGGTAAAGTGTGTGAAAGAAGAAAGTTAAGAGTAAATGTGAATAAGAGCAAGGTTATTAGGTACATTAGGGTTGAGGGTCAAGTCAATTGGGAGGTAAGTTTGAATGGAGAAAAACTGGAGGAAGTAAAGTGTTTTAGATATCTGGGAGTGGATCTGGCAGCGGATGGAACCATGGAAGTGGAAGTGGATCATAGGGTGGGGGAGGGGGCGAAAATTCTGGGAGCCTTGAAGAATGTGTGGAAGTCAAGAACATTATATCGGAAAGCAAAAATGGGTATGTTTGAAGGAATAGTGGTTCCAACAATGTTGTATGGTTGCGAGGCGTGGGCTATGGATAGAGTTGTGCGCAGGAGGATGGATGTGCTGGAAATGAGATGTTTGAGGACAATTTGTGGTGTGAGGTGGTTTGATTGAGTAAGTAACGTAAGGGTAAGAGAGTTGTGTGGAAATAAAAAGAGTGTGGTTGAGAGAGCAGAAGTTGTTTTGAAATGGTTTGGGCACATGGAGAGAATGAGTGAGGAAAGATTGACCAAGAGGATATATGTGTCGGAGGTGGAGGGAACGAGGAGAAGAGGGAGACCAAATTGGAGGTGGAAAGATGGAGTGAAAAAGATTTTGTGTGATCAGGGGCCTGAACATGCAGGAGGGTGAAAGGAGGGCAAGGAATAGAGTGAATTGGAGCGATGTGGTATACCGGGGTTGACGTGCTGTCAGTGGATTGAATCAAGGCATGTGAAGCGTCTGGGGTAAGCCATGGAAAGCTGTGTAGGTATGTATATTTGCGTGTGTGGACGTATGTATATACATGTGTATGGGGGGGGTTGGGCCATTTCTTTCGTCTGTTTCCTTGCGCTACCTCGCAAACGCGGGAGACAGCGACAAAGTATAAAAAAAAAAAAAAAAATATATATGTATATACTTCCCATGTATTTCCTGCGTGTCGTAGAAGGTGACTAAAAGGGGAGGGAGTGGGTGGCTGGCAAGTGTTTTGGGAGCAGCTGAATGAGTGTGTTAGTGGTTTTGATGCACGAGACCAGGTTATAGTGATGGGTGATTTGAATGCAAAGGTGAGTAATGTGGCAGTTGAGGGAATAATTGGTATACATGGGGTGTTCAGTGTTGTAAATGGAAATGGTGAAGAGCTTGCAGATTTTTGTGCTGAAAAAGGACTGGTGATTGGGAATACCTGGTTTAAAAGGAGAGATATACATAAGTATACGTATGTAAGTAGGAGAGATGGCCAGAGAGCGTTATTGGATTACGTGTTAATTGATAGGCGTGCGAGAGAGAGACTTTTGGATGTTAATGTGCTGAGAGGTGCAACTGGAGGGATGTCTGATCATTATCTTGTGGAGGCGAAGGTGAAGATTTGTAGAGGTTTTCAGAAAAGAAGAATGTTGAGGTGAAGAGAGTGGTGAGAGTAAGTGAGCTTGGGAAGGAGACTTGTGTGAGGAAGTGCCAGGAGAGACTGAGTACAAAATGGAAAAAGGTGAGAGAAAAGGAGGTAAGGGGCATGGGGGAGGAAGGGAATGTATTTAGGGAAGCAGTGATGGATTGCACAAAAGATGCTTGTGGCATGAGAAGCATGGGAGGTGGGCAGATTAGAAAGGATAGTGAGTGGTGGGATGAAGAAGTAAGATTAGTGAAAGAGAAGAGAGAGGCATTTGGATGATTTTTGTAGTGAAAAAATGCAAATGAGTGGGAGATGTATAAAAGAAAGAGGCAGGAGGTCAAGAGAAAGGTGCAAGAGGTGAAAAAGAGGGCAAATGAGAGTTGGGATGAGAGAGTATCATTAAATTTGAGGGAGAATAAAAAGATGCTCTGGAAGGAGGTAAATAAAGTGCGTAAGAGAAGGGAGCAAATGGGAACCTCAGTGAAGTGGGCTAATGGGGAGGTGATAACAAGTAGTGGTGATGTGAGAAGGAGATGGAGTGAGTATTTTGAAGGTTTGTTGAATGTGTTTGATGATAGAGTGGCAGATATAGGGTGTTTTGGTCGAGGTGGTATGCAAAGTGAGAGGGTTAGGGAAAATGATTTGGTAAATAGAGAAGAGGTAGTAAAAGCTTTGCAGAAGATGAAAGCCGGCAAGGCAGCGGGTTTGGATGGTATTGCAGTGGAATTTATTGAAAAATGGGGTGACCTGTATTGTTGACTGGTTGGTGAGGTTATTTAATGTATGTATGACTCATGGTGAGGTGCCTGAGGATTGGCGGAATGCTTGCATAGTGCCATTGTACAAAGGCAAAGGGGATAAGAGTGAGTGCTCAAATTACAGTTTGTTGAGTATTCCTCGTAAATTATATGGGAGGGTATTGATTGCGAGGGTGAAGGTATGTACAGAGCATCAGATTGGGGAAGAGCAGTGTGGTTTCAGAAGTGGTAGAGGATGTGTGGATCAGGTGTTTGCTTTGAAGAATGTATGTGAGAAATACTTAGAAAAGCAAATGGATTTGTATGTAGCATTTATGGATCTGGAGAAGGCATATGATAGAGTTGATAGAGATGCTTTGTGGAAGGTATTAAGAATATATGGTGTGGGAGGCAAGTTGTTGGAAGCAGTGAAAAGTTTTTATCGATGATGTAAGGCATGAGTACATGTAGGAAGAGAGGAAAGTGATTGGTACTCAGTGAATGTAGGTTTGCGGCAGGGGTGTGTGATGTCTCCATGGTTGTTTAATTTGTGTATGGATGGGGTTGTTAGGGAGGTGAATGCAAGAGTTTTGGATAGAGGGGCAAGTATGAAGTCTGTTGTGGATGAGAGAGCTTGGGAAGTGAATCAGTTGTGTTTTGCTGATGATACAGCACTGGTGGCTGATTCATGTGAGAAACTGCAGAAGCTGGTGACTGAGTTTGGTAAGGTGTGTGAAAGAAGAAAGTTAAGAGTAAATGTGAATAAGAGCAAGGTAATTAGGTATAGTAGGGTTGAGAGTCAAGTCAATTGGGAGGTAAGTTTGAATGGAGAAAAACTGAAGGAAGTGAAGTGTTTTAGATATCTGGGAGTGGATTTGGCAGCGGATGGAACCATGGAAGCGGAAGTGAATTATAGGGTGGGGGAGGGGGCGAAAATTCCGGGAGCCTTGAAGAATGTGTGGAAGTCAAGAACATTATCTCAGAAAGCAAAAATGGGTATGTTTGAAGGAATAGTGGTTCCAACAATGTTGTATGGTTGCGAGGCGTGGGCTATGGATAGAGTTGTGCGCAGGAGGGTGGATGTGCTGGAAATGAGATGTTTGAGGACAATATGTGGTGTGAGGTGGTTTGATCGAGTAAGTAATGTAAGGGTAAGAGAGATGTGTGGTAATAAAAAGAGTGCAGTTGAGAGAGCAGAAGAGGGTGTTTTGAAATGGTTTGGTCACATGGAGAGAATGAGTGAGGAAAGATTGACCAAGAGGATATATGTGTCAGAGGTGGAGGGAACGAGGAAAAGTTGGAGACCAAATTGTAGGTGGAAAGATGGAGTGAAAAAGATTTTAAGTGATCGGGGCCTGAACATGCAGGAGGGTGTAAGGTGTGCAAGGAATAGAGTGAATTGGAACGATGTGATATACTGGGTTCAATGTGATGTCAATGGATTGAACCAGGGCATTTGAAGCGTTTAGGGTAAACCATGGAAAGTTGTGTGGGGCCTGGATGTGGAAAGGGAGCTGTGGTTTCGATGCATTATTACATGACAGCTAGAGACTGAGTGTGAACGAATGGGGCCTTTATTGTCTTTTCCTAGTGCTACCTCGTACACATGAGGGGGGATGGGGTTGTTATTCCACGTGTGGGAAGGTGGCGATGGGAATGAATAAAGGCAGACTATGAAATATGTACATGTGTATATATGTATATGTCTGTGTGTGTATATATATGTGTACATTGAGATGTATAGGTATGTATATTTGCGTGTGTGAACGTGTATGAACATACATGTGTATGTGGGTGGGTTGGGCCATTCTTTCGTCTGTTTCCTTGTGCTACCACGCTAATGCGGGAGACAGCGACAAAGCAAATAAATAAAAAAATATATATATATTATCCCTGGGGATAGGGGAGAAAGAATACTTCCCTCGCATTCCTCACGTGTCGTAGAAGGCGACTAAAGGGGACGGGAGCGGGGGGCTAGAAACCCTTCCGTCCTTGTATTTTTAACTTTCTAAAACGGGGAAACAGAAGAAGGAGTCACGCCGGAAGTGCTTATCCTCCTCGAAGGCTCAGATTGGGGTGTCTAAATGTGTGTGGATGTAAGAGAGATAGGTAGTATGTTTGAGGAAAGGAACCTGTATGTTTGGCTCTGAGTGAAATGAAGCTCAAGGGTAAAGGGGAAGAGTGGTTTGGGAATGTCTTGGGAGTAAAGTCAGGGGTTAGTGAGAGGACAAGAGCAAGGGAAGGAGTAGCAGTACTCCTGAAACAGGAGTGGTGGGAGTATGTGATAGAGTGTAAGAAAGTAAACTCTAGATTGATATGGGTAAAACTGAAAGTTGATGGAAAGAGATGGGTGCTAATTGGTGCATATGCACCTGGGCATGAGAAGAAAGATCATGAGAGGCAACTGTTTTGTGAGCAGCTGAATGAGTGTGTTAGTAGTTTTGATGCACGAGACTGGGTTATAGTGATGGGTGATTTGAATAGGTGAGTAATGTGGCAGTTGAGGGAATAATTGGTATACATGGGGTGTTCAGTGTTGTAAATGAAATGGTGAAGAGCTTGTAGATTTATGTGCTGAAAAAGGACTGGTGATTGGGAATACTTGGTTTAAAAAGAGAGATGTATATAAATATACTTGTGTAAGTAGGAGAGATGGCCAGAGAGCGTTATTGGATTATGTGTTAATTGATAGGCGGGCGAAAGAGAGACTTTTGGATGTTAATGTGCTGAGAGGTGCAGCTGGAGGGATGTCTGATCATTATCTTGTGGAGGTGAAGGTGAAGATTTGTAGAGGTTTTCAGAAAAGAAGGGAGAATGTTGGAGTGAAAAGAGTGGTAAGAGTAAGTGAGCTTGGGAAGGAGACTTGTGTGAGGAAGTAGCAGGAGAGACTGAATACAGAATGGAAAAAGGTGAGAACAAAGGAGGTAAGGGGAGTGGGGGAGGAATGGTAAGTATTTAGGGAAGCAGTGATGGCTTGCACAAAAGATGCTTGTGGCATGAGAAGCGTTGGAGGTGGGCAGATTAGAAAGGGTAGTGAATGGTGGGATGAAGAAGTAAGATTATTAGTGAAAGAGAAGAGATAGGCCTTTGGACGATTTTTGCAGGGAAATAATGCAAATGAGTGGGAGATGTATAAAAGAAAGAGGCAGGAGGTCAAGAGAAAGGTGCAAGAGGTGAAAAAGAGGGCAAATTAGAGTTTGGGTGAGAGAGTATCATTAGATATTAGGGAGAATAAAAGGATGTTTTGGAAGGAGGTATATAAAGTGCGTAAGACAAGGGAACAAATGGGAACCTTAGTGAAGGGTTCTAATGGGGAGGTGACTACAAGTAGTGGTGATGTGAGAGGAGATGGAGTGAGTATTTTGAAGGTGTGTTGAATGTGTTTCATGATAGAGTGACAGATATAGGGTGTTTTGGTTGAGGTGGTGTGCAAAGTGAGAGGGTTAGGGAAAATGATTTGGTAAACAGAGAAGAGGTAGTAAAAGCTTTGCGGAAGATGAAAGCCGGCAAGGCAGCAGGTTTGGATGGTATTGCTGTGGAATTTATTGAGAAAGGGGGTGACTATATTGTTGACTGGTTGGTAAGGTTATTTAATGTATGTATGACTCATGGTGAGGTTCCTGAGGATTGCTGGAATGCGTGCATAGTGCCATTGTACAAAGGCAAAGGGGACGAAGGTGAGTGCTCAGATTACAGAGGTATAAGTTTGTTGATAATTATATGAGAGGGTATTGATTGAGAAGGTGAAGGCATGTACAGAGCATCGGATTAGGGAAGAGCAGTGTGGTTTCAGAAGTGGTAGAGGATGTGTGGATCAGGTGTTTGCTTTGAAGAATGTATGTGAGAAATACTTAGAAAAGCAAATGGATTTGTATGTAGCATTTATGGATCTGGAGAAGGCATATGATAGAGTTGATAGAGATGCTCTGTGGAAGGTATTAAGAATATATGGTGTGGGAGGCAAGTTGTTAGAAGCAGTGAAAAGTTTTTATCGAGGATGTAAGGCATGTGTACGTGTAGGAAGAGAGGAAAGTGATTGGTTCTCAGTGAATGTAGATTTGCGGCAGGGGTGTTTGATGTCTCCATGGTTGTTTAATTTGTGTATGCATGGGTTTGTTAGGGAGGTGAATGCAAGAGATTTGGAAAGAGGGGCAAGTATGCAGTCTGTTGTGGATGAGAGAGTGTGGAAGTGAGTCAGTTGTTGTTCGCTGGTGGCTGATTCATGTGAGAAACTGCAGAAGCTGGTGACTGAGTTTGGTAAAGTGTGTGAAAGAAGAAAGTTAAGAGTAAATGTGAATAAGAGCAAGGTTATTAGGTTCAGTAGGGTTGAGGGTCAAGTCAATTGGGAGGTAAGTTTGAATGGAGAAAAACTAGAGGAAATGAAGTGTTTTAGATATCTGGGAGTGGATTTGGCAGCGGATGGAACCATGGAAGCGGCAGTGAATCATAGGGTGGGGGAGGGGGCGAAAATTCTGGGACCATTGAAGTGTGTGTGGAAGTTGAGAACAATATCTCGGAAAGCAAAAATGGGTATGCTTGAAGGAATAGTGGTTCCAACAATGTTGTATGGTTGTGAGGCGTGGGCTATGGATAGAGTTGTGCGCAGGAGGGTGGATGTGCTGGAAATGAGATGTTTGAGGACAATGTGTGGTGTGAGGTGGTTTGATCGAGTAAGTAATGTAAGGGTAAGAGATATGTGTGGTAATAAAAAAAGTGTTTTTGAGAGAGCAGAAGAAGGTGTTTTGAAATGGTTTGGTCACATGGAAAGATTGAATGAGGAAAGATTGACCAAGAGGATATATGTGTCAGAGGTGGAGGGAACGAGGAGAAGTGGG